>NW_006431805.1:1261205-1297504 GCF_000325575.1 Pteropus alecto | reverse complement strand
GAAAGAAATATCTGAAACTTCAAATCTTTGGTCAGAATTAGTCGCCAGTCTTCCACTAAGACTTAAACAAAAAGGAATATTTAGTCACTAGAAAGAGTGCTTAGGTACATGGTGACAAAAAGAACATTAAATGTCCAAAACACTCATTAGAATATTAAAGTACTTGCCTCTATGATAGAAGCTCAGAAATAGGCATAAATATCAAAGAGGACTGAAGCTTTACTTAAAGTGTCATGACTTCCAGTAGAAAATGTGTTCTTTTGTTATGTGTGAGGATGTTTTAAAAAGTAAAAAACAGAGTAACATCAGAAACATGGCAGAGTGGGAGACGTCTCTGTATCTCTCTCATTGAAACAATAAGCCGAACATCTGAAAGTCAACAAAAAACACTTAAACTGCACAACAACATGTCTAAGCAAAGAATCTGCACATAAGAGCTACCACAGGTCAGAATTCCGGGAGTTGGGTGGTAGACTAGGAGAAATAAAGAAACTGTTTCTTGCAGCTAGAGCTCCCTGCAGGAAGAGAAGGAGGAGGGGAAAAGGTGCAGCGGGTTCTCTGAACAGCCCTGCCTGGAAAGGCTATGAGCTCCACATGGCTGGTGGCAGTGCCAAGGCATCAGGGCAGAAAGGAGAAAAGTGGGGTCAGAAGCAAAAAGGGGAGGGCAGAGAAACAACAGGTGATTATTACCAGCCATGGTTGCAAAATGCAAGGCTGAGTGGTAGCCCCCATCCCACAACCCAGAGGGCACCTCCCCCCATACCTTCCAAGACAGAACACCCTGGAGACCTAGGGGAATCTGAACAAACGACATAGAAACTGTTATTAACACTGACAGGGATTGAGACTGAGGGTAGAGAGCGTGATTGAATACTTATTAGGAAAAAAATAAAAAGACTTTGTATAAAGCAGGGATTCAAGAGGCTTAGACGCCATTTACTAGAAACCAAAAGAAAAACGTCTTCTGTCAACAGGCTAAAGAGAGATCTTTATATAATAAATCCTCTTTCTGGAATAAAAGTAGAATACACTTCCATTAATGCCCAGGTAGAGAAATAGTCCATTAAACACCATAAACAACCAAGGTGACAAGGCAGCTCAGAAAGAAAGAGAAAAATCTCCAGAAAATAAGATTAAAGACATAAATATTTGACTTGAGTGAGAGAGAATTTTGGATGGTACTTCTGAAAAAAAAATGCAATGAGATCCAAAAAATTTCACATTAACAATTTCAGGAATTTAAAAAAACAAAAAAACAAAAAAACACTTGACGGACAGATTGAGTTTTTAGCAAGGAGATCGATACCCTCAAAAAAGACCGACTAGAACTTCTGGTGATGAAAAACATACTGAAAGAGGTGAAAAAATGAAATAGCAAGCATGAGAAATAGAGTCAACCAAATGAAGAAAAGGATTTGTGACATTGAAGACGGAAATCTAGAAATAAAACAGAAAGAAGAAGAGAGAGACCAAAAAATGAAAAATAATGAAAGAGAAATACAAGAACTGGCTGATACCATCAGGAGAAGAAACTTAAACATAATGGGAATTCTTGAGGGGAGGAGAAGGAGCAGGGATACAAAAACATTTTCAGACAAATAGTTGACGAGAATCTCCCAAATCAAAGGAATGAGTTACAGCTTGGAATTCAAGAATTCAACAGAACTCCCAATTATTTCAACCCAAAAAGGCCTTCTCCAACACACATTGTATTAAAATTATCAAATATCAATGACAAAGACAGAATTTTCAGAGAAGCCAGGCAAAAGAAGGCAGCAACTTATAAAAGAAAACCCATTGGGATATCGTCAGCCTTCTCAGCAAAAACCTTACCATCCAGAAAGAAGTGGAAACAAATATTCAAATTATTAAATGAAAGGAACTACCAATGAAAAATAATGTACCCAACAAAGCTCTCCTTTACATATGATGGAGAAATAAAGACCTTTCTAGACATGTAAACATTGAGGAAATTCTTCACTATAAGGCCTGAATTACAGAAAATAATCAAAAGTGTCAGCTCACCTAAATCAAAATCACAAAAATATATACATAACTATGTGTAGTTGATCAGATAGATAAAGCAGAGGAGTGCAACTCTTTCTAAGAACAGGGCATTATAAGCTTAAACAATAAGAACAGATTTGCTAAAGCAAGGTAGTAATGAATGTTCAATATACATAGAGATAAAATGAGACAACAATGACTGAAAAAGGGAAGATTCAAAGATCCAAATTTATGAAGGGTAATGGAAATAAGGCATACACACACAAAAATGGAATACTATATATATAACTATCCTCTACATATTCATAATGTTAACAACACCCCAAAGATTCAAAATTGAAGTATATAACATAAAACAAGAAGGACCACAGGAAAAATCCACAAAACCCAACCAAAATTTAAAAATAAATAATAAAACAGAACATAAGTACAAGGAAGCAATGGAAACACTGAACTACCAGAAAGTAAAACATAAAATAGTTATAGGAAGACATCATATTTCAATAATCACCCTAAATGTAAATGGACTGAACTCACCAATAAAAAGGCACAGAGTTCCAGACTGGATCAAAAAAGAAACCTAACCTCAGGCTTCCTACAGGAGACACATCTCAGCTCCAAAGATATATATAGACTTGAAATAAAGGGTGAAAAATGATATTTAAAGCAAATAACATTCAGAGAAAAGTGGTAGTAGCAGTACTGATATCGGACAAAATCGTCTACAAAATAAAAAGGTAAAGAAATATACTGAGGGATATTTCATAATGATAAAGGGAATCATACACCAAGAAAACATAACACTTATTAATATCTATGTTCCCAGTCAGGGAGCCTCAAAATATATAAAGAAATTACTAACAGAACTAAAGAGAAAAACAAACCAAAACACTATCATAGGTGGAGACTTAAGTATCCCACTGTAGGATATGGACAGATTATCCAAACAGAAAATCTATAAGGAAATAACATTCTTAAATGACACATTAGACCAACTGGACGTAATTGGCATTTGCAGAGTCTTTCATTCCCCAAAAGCTACTAATACCTTCTTCTCTAGTGCATATGGAACATTCTCAAGGTTTGACCACATACTGGAACACAAAGATAGCCTCAACAAATATAAGAGGGTTGAAATCATACCAACCATATTCTCTGATCATAATGCTTTGAAACTAGAGGTCAACTGTAAAAAGAAAGTAGGAAGAACCACAAATACATGGAGATTTAAAAACATGCTACTGAAGAATAACTGAGTCAGAGAAGAAATAGATCAAGAGATAAATAGAAATGAATGATAATGATAGTACAATATACCAAAACTTTCGGGACACAGCAAAAGTGGCCATAAGAGGAAAGTTCATAGCATTACAGATCTATCTTGAAAAAAAAAAAAAATAGAAAAGAAAGAACAAATGAAGCCTAAAGTCAGCGGAAGGAAAGAAATAATCAAAATTAGAGCGGAAATATATAAAATTGAAAACAAAAAAAAAAAAGAAAAAAATGAATGCAACAATGAATTGATTCTTTGAGAAGGCTAATAAAATTGACAAACCCCTGGCTATACTCACTAAGGAAAAAAGAGAAAGGACACAAATAACAAAGTCTTACATGAAAGATGAGAAATGATGACAGACACTGCAGAAATACAAGGGATCATACAAGAATACTATGAAAAAGTATATAACATCAAATTTAATAAGCTAGAAGGAATTAACAAGTATTTAGAAAGATGCAACCTTTCTAGACTGATCAAGAGGAAGTGGAAAATCTAAATAGAACGAACAGCAGTATAGAAATTGAAACAATCACCAAAAATCTACCAAAAGTAAAAGTCCAGGACCAGATGGCTTTACCAGTGCATTTTACCAAACATCCAAAGAAGATTTAATTCCTATTTTCCTCAAACTCTTCCAAAAAATCGAAGAGGAGGCAATACTTTCCAACTCATAAGACCAATGTTACCCTGATACTGAAAACTGGTAAAGATAACACACAAAAAGAAAAATATAGACCAATATCCCTCATGAACACTCATGCAAAAATCCTAAATAAGATACTAGTGAACCGAATACAGCAAGATATTAAAAAGATTATACCCCACAATCAAGTGGGCTTCATCCCAGGGATGGTTCAACATACAGAAATAGATAAATATGACACATCATAATAACAAATTTAAAAAAAAATGAGAACCATATGATCATATCAATAGATGCAAGAAAAGCCTTTGACAAGATACAACAACCATTTTTGATCAAAACACTTAATAAAATTGATATAAAAGGAAAGCACCTTAACATAATGAAGGTCATGTATGACAAATCCTCAGCCAACGTTATACTTAATGGTGAAAAGAAAAACCTTTTCTCTAAGATCAGGAACAAGACAAGGCTGTCTAATATTGCCACTGTTATTCAATATAACTTTGGAGGTTCTAGCAAGTGCAATCAGAGAAGAAAAAGTTATAAAAGACATCCAAACAGGAAATGAAGAAGTCAATCTGTCACTATATGCGTGTGACATGATTCTCTATATTGAAAATCCTAAAGGCTCCACAAAAACACTACTAGAAACAATAAGCAAATACAGTAAAGTTACTGGATATAAAATCAATGTTCAAAAATTTTTGCATTCCTATACTCTAACAATGAATTCCCAGAAAAAGAAGTGGAACAAATAATTCGTTTCGCAATTTGCAACAAAAAGAATAAAATACCTAGGAATAAATCTAGCGAACCATGTGAAGGATCTAGATAATAAAATCTATAAGACTCTAATAAAAGAAATCAAAGATGGCACAAAGAAATGGAAAGATATACCGTGTTCTTGGATTAGAAGCATCGACATAGTTAAAATGACCTTATTACCTAAAGCTTTATACAGAATTAATGCAATCCACATCAAAATCCCATTGGCATTTTTTTTAAAGAAATAGAACAAAAAGTCATCAGATTTGTATAAAAGCACAAAAGACCCCGAATCGCCAAAGCCATCCTGAGAAAAAAAGAACGAGGCTGGAGGCATCATTCTCCCTGACTTCAAATTATACTTCAAAGCGACAATAAACAAAACAGCATGGTATTTGGAAAACAAAACAAAACAAAACAAAACAAAACAAAACAAAAACAGACACATGAACCAGTGGAACAGAATCAAGAGTCCAGAAATAAGCCCATATTCATATGGGCAAAAAATTTTCAACAAAACGACAAAAACATACAGTGGAAAAAGGAAAGCCACTTAAATATATGGTGCTGAGAAAACTGGAAAGTCACTTGCAAAAGGATGAAATTAGACTGTTGTTTATCACCACACCCCAAAATTAACTAAAAATGGATTAAGGACCTGAATATAAGACCAGACTCAATAAAATACATAGAAGAAAACATAGGAACTAAACTCTTGGACCTTAGACTTAAAGAGGGTTTTACTTCCTCAAAGGCAGATGAAGTAAAAGTAAAAGTAAATGAATGGCACTACATCAAACTAAAAAGCTTCTGCATGGCAAAACAAACTTTCAATAAGGCAAAGAGACAACCATCCAAATGGGATATGATATCGGCAAGCAACACCTCTGATAAGGGCATAATATCCAAATTATATAAAAAACTCATACAACTCAATAACAACAAAAAAACAAACAGGCTAATTAAAAAAATGGGCAGAGGATTTTAACAGACACTTCTCCCAAGAAGACATACAAAGGTCCAACAAACATATGAAAGGATGTTCAACTTCACTAGCTATTAGGAAAATGCAAATCAAAACCAGAATGAGATACCATCCTACACTTGTTACAATGGCTATTGTTAACAGGACAAGTAAATACAAGTGTTGGAGAAAATGCGGAAAAAAGGAACACTAATACTCTGCTGGTGGGACTGCAAATTGGTACAGCTCCTATGGAAAACAGTATGGAGTTTCTTCAAAAACTAAGAATTGATCTATCATATGATCCAGCTATCCTTCTACTGGGTATTTATCCTAAAGACTTGAAAACTCATATTCAAAAAGATACATGCACACCATTGTTCATAGCAACATTATTTACGGTGACTAGGCCACAGAAGCAACCAAAGTGTCCTACGAGAGATGGTTGGATAAAGAAGCTGTGGTACATATATACAATGGAATATTACTCAAGCATAAGAAGCAATGAAATATTGCCATTTGCAACAACATGGATTGACCTTGAGATAATCATGCTAAGTGAAATAAGTAAGGCAGAAAAATTTGAAAACCACATGATATCATTTATATGTAATATAAACCTAAAAGCAACAAATAAACAGGACAAAGAAACAGAGTCTCCTGGACATGGACAATAGAGTAGTGGTTATCAGAGTGTAGCGGTGGAGGTAGCGAGGGGACGTAGATGGGGTATAAGGAATTAAGGACATTAAAGAATGTTTTTTAAAAGTTTACAAAAGTAAAAACAAACAAAACACTGGAGGTATATATGTCAAGGTTAAGAGCAGAAAATTCTTGCTAGATGGAATAAATATATTTAAATATATATGTGTGTGTGTATATATATACATATGTAGCTGTATTGAGATATAATTCATATACCTTAAAATTTATCCATCTAAAGTGTATATTTCAGTAGTTTTTGGTATACTTAGAGTTTTGCATCCATACCACTATCTAATACCCGAACATTTTCATCACACCAAAGAGAAACACCATACCAGTTATTAGTCATTGGTCATTGTCCATCTCTCCAGCCTCTAGCAGCCACTAATATATATCTCTATGAGTTTACCTATTAGTGGAAATTTCATATGAGTGGGATTATGCAAGTATGACCTTTTGTATCTGGTTCCTTTCATTTAGCATAATGTTTTCAAGTTTTATCCATGTTGTAGAATGAATCAGTACTTCATTACATTTTTATGGCTAAATAATATTTCATTTGTTTGTGTTTAATACATTTTGTTTATACATTTTCCATTGATGCAGATTTTAGTTATTTCCAGCTTTTAAATATTATTAATAACATTGTCATAATCATTAGTGTACAAGTTTTCTATAGGTATATATTTTTATTTAACTTAGATATATATCTAAAAGTGTAATCGAAAGGTCACATGATAACTTCATGCCAAACTGTTTTCCAAAGAAGCTGCACCATTCTACAATCTCACAGGCAACATAAGAAAGCTCTAATTTTTTCACACAGGTCACCAGTACTTTTAATTGTTTGCCTTTTTTTATTATAGCCATTTTAATGGATATGACGTGACATCTTATCGTGGATTTGATTTGCATTTCTCTGTTGGATAATCATGCTGAGCATTTTTTTCATATGCTCATTGGCCTTTTATATATCTTCTTTGCATAAATATCTACTCAAATCCTTTGCACATTTTAACTGGGTTATTTGTCTATTTATTGTTACATTGTAACAGTTCTTTTTAAAAATTCTAGATACAAAACCTCATCAGATATATAATTTGGAAATATTTTCTTCTGTTTTAGGAGTTGTCTTTTCAGTCTCGATAGTGTACCTTGAATGAACAAACATTTTCAATTTTTATGAAAATTTTCATAAAAATTTATCTGTTTTCTTTATTTTGTTGCTTGAATGTATGATACCAAGAAACAATTGACAAATCTAACATCATGATGACTTACTCCTATGTTTTCTTCTAAGAGTTTTATTATTTATGTCTAATTCATTTTGAGATAATTTTTATATGGCGAGAGATAAAGGTCCAATATTATTCTTTTACATGTGCATATTCGGTTGTCTCAGCACAATTTGTTGGACAGACTGTTTTTTATAAGTCTATTCTATGCCATTATTAAAAAGTTCTATTACTGTAGCCTTGCAGTAATTTTAAATTGGGAAATATGAATCCTCCATCTTTTTTTCAAGATTGTTTTTACCTATAAACTTTAGGATCCACTTGTAAAATATCTGCAAAAATGGCTCCAGCTCCTGTCAGGCCTAGACTCTAAGTTCTGAGTTCTTGTATCTTCTTTCATTTGTCATTCTAGTCCTATGAGCGGTGACTTCCTGCAATTGTTATCCTCTATTTCACCTCATTTTCTCTTAAATTTCATTTCTCCAACATATTTTTTAATCAGTTGCTGATATTAAGTACCTTTTTTATGAACTACTGTGTTTTAGTTTTAACTTTCTGAGTATACCCTGACTCATATACCAGTGACCCAGTGATTAAAAACTTATCCTTCACTGCCACAGTGGATAAATGGCTAGTTTTTTGCTTGTTTGTTTTTTCATTAGCAGTCTGAGTGAATAATATCATATTTAAGCAAAGTAAAAATAATTAACTAATACTTCAGGTTTGTTTTGATATTTTGTTTAAATTATAATAAGGTTGAATAATTTAGCTTCATCCAAAGCACTGTAAGTACAAAGATTTTAATGTATTTTGCTACATTATTCTTATTAATAATGTTATCCACTTCACATTTTAAAAGTAGAAGAAAAGATTTTTAAAAATCTAGGCTACAATAGTAAAATAAACAAAGTTGAGGAGATTAAAGATATTAATTACTTGTTCAGTAATGAGTCATCCACTATGTCTACAAAATAGTAGAGTATGGCCATGGTGGATGACAAGTAAAGGTAGAATAATGTTAAAAGAAGACTATAGAACTGTGTTTTTCTTGTGAAAGCTCATTGTTTGGGCCAAGAACAAATAACAATTCAAATTATGTATTCAATTCTTACTGATAAATGACATTCAGTTTTACATGTGACTAAAGATTCTGACCAGTAATTTACCAAGAGAGTTACTAAGTTATTAAAATTCAGTAAATTACTAAGATTAACTGAGAACTCTAATTGAATTTTTTACAAAGTTTGGCTCTTAACTCAGTATGTGGCAACTATATATGACTTCTTCCATGTATTCAAATACAGCTGAAATTTTAAATTTTTAGAAAATATGTTTTATTAGCAGCATGAAATCAATATTAGTTTCATTGTTTTCAGGTGCTGATTTCTTGTAAGATAGTTTGTAAAATTTTGTAGAGTTTTACAGTTTATAAAAATCTTAGCAAAATTTTTACATTTTATAGAAATACTATTAGGTTTTATTTTTATGATCATTTTGTTATTACATAATCGCTGTATTATTATTATTATTGGCATAAGCATTTTATCCTCTGCAGTTCTTTATTACCACTGAGTTTTTTTCCCACTGGAAAGTAGGAGTGGGTGAGGTATGTAGCCTTCAGAGCTTTTTATACAACCTAAGTGGAGTTGTGTTTAAATTTTTTGATCAACTAATATTTGACAAGTGAGCTAAGAACACTCAGTGGGGAAAGGATAGTCTCTGAAACAAATAGTGTTGAAAAAATTGAAAAACCACACTCAGAAAAATTAAATTAGATCCCTATGTTATAATACTCACAAAAGTTAACTCAAAATGGATTAAAGACTTAAACATAAGACCTGATACTGTAAAACTCTGAGAAGAAAACTTTGGGAAAAAGCTCCTTGATGTTAAATTAAACATTTTTTTTTTTGATATGACAACAAAATCACATGTAACAAAAGCAAAAATTAGTAAGTGAAACTACATCAAACTTAAAAGCTCCTTCACACATACCAAGAAAAAAATCAAAATGAAAAGGCAATCTGTGAAATGGTAGAAAATATTTACAAACCATATCTCCAATAAGGGGTAAATAGTTAAAATATATTAAGAACTTATAAACTCATTAACAAAAATAAAAATCTAGTAAAAAATGGATAGAAGAACTAAATAGACATTTTTCTAAAGAAGATATCCAAATGGTAAATACTACATGCAAAGGTATTCAGCATCACTAATAATCAAGGAAATGCAAATCGAAACCATTTTGAGATATCATTTTACACTTGATTTAATGTTATCATCAAGAAGACAATAAATAACAAGTGTGGAAAAGGATGTAGAGATAAGGGAACCTTTGTACACTGTTGGTGGGAATGTAAATTGGTACAGCCATTATGAAAATTAGTATGGAAATTTCTCAAAAAATAAACAAAGCTATCATATGATCCAGCAATACTACTCCTGGGTATATATCTTAAATAAATGAAAACAGTATGTAGAAGAACTATCTGCACTTCCATATTCATATTAGCATTACTCACAATAGTCAAGATATGGAAACAACCTAAGTGTCTATTTGTGGATGAGTGGATAAAGAAGTTGGGAAAAAGAAGGAAATCCTGCCATTTGCAACAACATGAATGAAACTTGAGGACATTATGCTGAATAAAATAAATCAGACAAAGGAAGAAAAATATTGTATGATATCACTTATATGTGAAATTTTAAAAAGCTGAACTCATAAAAAGAAAGAGTAGAATGGTGGTTGCTACAGGCTGGGTGTGGGAGAATTGGGGATGTTTTGTTTAAGGGCAAAAACTGGGAACTAGTAGATAAATAAACCCTTGAGAGCTAATGTACAGCATAGTAATTATAGCCAACAATACTATATCATAAACATCAAAGTTGCTCAGAGACTAGAGCTTAATTGTTTCCACCATGAAAAAAAAAATGATAATTATGTGAAATGATAGAGGCGTTACTTAAGGCTATAGTGGTGATTGTATTACAATATACAAATGTGTCAAATCAATATATGCACCTTTAACTTACACAATTTTATGTCAACTCTATTTCAAAAACTTCTGAGATCCAGTGCCCCATAAAATTTCAATGTCATATTAAATATTTAGATTCTATATCAAAAGCTGTAGGAAATCATCAAAGTCTTTTAAGATACAAAATGGCTACTATGGCATGTTTTAGAACTTTAAAGCACCGTGAAAGAGAAAACAATGGATTGAAAGCAGGTAGAATTATTTAAAGACATGGAAAAGAAGATGATAACCTGTATCACAATTGTGGCAACAGGGACATTAAATAAGGGTAGACCCTAGAATTAGTGAAAAAAATTTTGACTTAGCCCAAGTTTAGTTTGAGATACATGTGGAATATCTATAATTGTCTTGTAGGTAACTGTCTTGTAGATCCCTTAAAATGAAGTTCAAGTATATACAGACAGATCTGTGAGTTATCGGCATAGAATCATAGCAGTTGATGAGATATCCTAAGGACAGTTATAAAATGGAAAGGAAATATAACCAAAAAGTAATTTAACTACTTATATTAGGGGGGAGACAATGTAAGTTTATAAAGCACAAGAAAATAATTATTTAGAGAAATAGCCAAGTGAAGTGAATAAGATTACCTAAAGAAACATTAATGAGAACAATATTTAGTTGCAGGGGCTGATACTGCATAGTCTCTCTCTCTAGCTTTTGACCCATAAATTCTATTCAACTTGATCCACAATCCAAGATTTTTCTCATCCTCTAAGTCAACATCATGTTTCTAATATTACTGTAGTGATAATAGAGCAATATGGTACACTGTGTTATTTACAAATAGTCTATGTCCATCATATTGAACTAAAGTGTGACTGTGTAAATTGCTTTGGCCAATAAAATTTGAGTAGATATAATGTTTGTTATTTCTAGAAGTTTTAAGAACAATTAAATTTGGAGGGCTCTTTTTTGCCTGCTATAATGACTATAAATGTTCATTAGAGGCTGCTCCAAAAGTCTGGGTCTTGAAATGAAGATGACATGGAGCAGAACAGCAGCCGACCTGCAACGGACATATGATATAAAGGAGAAAAGTAAATCTTTGTTTTGCAAAATGATTGATATTATAAGGTGGCTTGTTATTAAAGCAAAACAATTTAAGTAACTTTTTATCTGTCTTATGAGTAGAAGGACTTCAGCTCCATGCTAATTTTTTTTTTTCCCCCATTGGGTTAAATGTACATTTTTAGGAAGAAAAAAATAATTTCACACACTATTCTGAAGATTTGATCAAGTCATTGTAAACCTGGAAATAATTTCTACTTTTGGAGCTGCTTTCATAATAAAGTGGAATGAGCAAGAAAATAGATCAATAGATTTCATGATTGTGGATATTGAAACATTAAGGTATCAACGAATATTCTTTCTATCCAGAATTTTGCTTACCAGGTTGTTCTGCAAACCTAGTCATGTCAGTTCCGTAGGCTTGCTAATCATACTGCTTGTTATTTCTCTGTTTTCTAACTAATGATGTTTCAGTGTTGAGCTGAGAAATCTCTGATGCCCAGTATTCTCATTTCAATAGGAATAAAAGAAACAGCTCTGTTTAGAAAAAAAGTATTGAATGTATAGTCATATAATTCTATATTTAAATCTATTTAGTATCTTTATCACTTAGTATCTTCATACCTTTGAATAAGATAAATAAATAATCTTAAAGTGTGGCTAATATCTACTTTTCAGGGATGTTACAGGATTTTAATGTTTATGAATGTACTTAGCATCTGTGGATGATCAGTAACTATTAGAAATATTTATTTAACAAACATATCATTAATACTATGTGCTAGAAACTCTTTTAAGCACTGTACAAATTCTATTAAAATATAATAATTTATTAAAAAGATTATTGTTCTTATTTTACACGTAGAAAATTTGAGGTAAAGAAAAATTAAGTATCTTGACCAAGGTCACAAGGCTAAAAAGTGGCAAAGCTAGGCTAAAAACATGGACAGTCTGGTTCAGTTCCAGCTTATAAACACCATCCTATGTGGTTTTCCTAAAAGTTGTGAAAAAAATATAACTTTACCATTTAATATCTAATCACAAAATTTTCATAGCTGAAGGATCACAAAATTTGAGAGTGAATTATGACTTCTGGTCCACAGTAAGAGACAGTAATGGTTCTTAAATGGTTAAAATTTATTTTTGTTTGTATTAAAATGTTGTTTAGGGAGACTATAGAGTACTATAGGATTGAGTACTATGTATTATGTCATTAATTTTTTTTGCAGATGGAATCAAATTAGGATTTAATGAACACTTATCATTTCACCATTAAATGAGAATACATAGATTTATAATACAAGAAAATCATAATTTATTTACTTATTTATCTATCTATCATCTATTTATTTATTTATTTATTATGGTGGCATTGTTTCATGAAATCCAATAAGGTAGATAGATATATAGATAGCTAGATAGCTAGCTAGATAGATAGATAGACAGATAGATGACATATATATATGCCATATATATATATATATATGCCATATATGTATGCCTACAAACATATATACATGCACATACACAAAGCATTGTCTGTTCACTCCCCATACTCTATCACCATATATTTGACACCTTTTACCCCATCTACTTCCCACTTCCTCCCCACCATCTGGTAACCATTAGTCTACTGTCCATATCGATGAGTTTCTGTTTGTCGTGTTTGTTTGTTGCTTTTAGATTTATATCCCATATATAAGTGATATCATGTGGTTTTCAATACTTAGTTTCCTTAGCATGATTATCTCACTATCCATTCATGTTGTTGCAAATGGCAGAATTCATCTCTTTTTTACCTGAGTAATATTCCATTGTATAAATATACTACAGATTCTTTATCCAATTATCTATTGTAGGACTCTTCGGTTGCTTCCATTTCCTGGCCACTGTAAATAATGATGCCATGAACATCCGTGTGCAAATATCTTTTCGGATATCTATTTCCAAATCTTTGGGCTAAATACCCAGTAGAGGGATTGCTGGATCACATGGTAGATCAAGTCCCAGTTTTTAGAGGAATCTCCATACTGTTTTCCATAGTGGCTGTACAATTTGCAGTCCTACCAGCACTGTCTGAGAGTTCCTCTTTCTCTGTATCCTCTTCAACACTTGTGTTTACTTGTCTTGTTAATAATAGCCATTGTAACAGGTGTAGGATGGTATCTCATTCTGGTTTTGATTTGCACTTTCCTAATAGCTAGTGAAGTTGAATATCCTTTCATATGTTTGTTGGACCTTTGTATGTCTTCTTGGGAGAAGTGTCTGTTCAGATCCTCTGCCCATTTTTTTTAATTGGCCTATTTGTGTTTTTGTTGTTATTGAGTTGTATGAGTTCTCTGTATAATTTGAATATTACGTCCTTATCGAAGGTGTTGCTTCTCAATATCAGATCCCATTTGGATGGTTGTCTCTTTGCCTTATTGAAAGTTTGTTTTGCCATGCAGAAGCTTTTTAGTTTGATGTAGTGCCATCCATTTATTTTTTATTTTTACTTCATCTGCTTTTGAGGAAGTAAAACCCTCTTTAAGTCTAAGGTCCAAGAGTTTAGTTCCTATGTTTTCTTCTATGTATTTTATTGATTCTGGTCTTATATTCAGGTCCTTAATCCATTTTGAGATATTTTTTGTGTGTAGTGATAGGCAACAGTCTAGATTCATTCTTTTTTTGTAGGTGGCTTTCCAGTTTTCCCAGCACCATTTATTGAAGAGGCTTTCCTTTCTCCACTGTATGTTTTTGGCTTTTTTGTCAAAAAATCTTTGCCCACATGAATATGGGTTTATTTCTGGACTCTTGATTCTGTTCCACTGGTCCATGTGTCTGTTTTTGTGTCTGTGTGTCTGTTTTGCTGCCAAAACCATGCCATTTTGATTACTGTCACCTTGTAATATAATTTGAAGTCAGGCAGAGTGATGCCTCCGCCTCGTTCTATTTTCTCAAGATGGCTTTGGCGATTCAGGGTCTTTTGTGTTTCCATACAAATCTGATGATTTTTTGTTGTATTTCTTTAAAAAGTGCCGTTGGAATTTTGATGTCGATTGCATTAAATCTGTATAATGCTTTAGATAATAAAGACATTTTATCTATGTTGATGTTTCCAACTCAAGAACACGGAATATCTTTCTGTTTCTTTGTGACTTCTTTGATTTCTTTTAATAAGGTTTTATAGTTTTTATTATCTAGGTCCTTCACATGCTTTGTTAAACATATTCCTATGTACTTTATTATTTGTGTTGCAATTGCAAAAGGAATTATTTGTTCCACTTCTTTTCCTGATAATTCATTATTAGAGTACAGGCACACTATGGATTTTTGAACATCGATTTTATAGCCAGAACCTTTACTCTATTTGCTTATTGTTTCCAGTAGTGTTGTGGAGTCTTTAGAGTTTTCAATAGAGAATCATGTCACCCATAAATAGTGACAGTTTGACTTCTTCATTTCCTATTTGGAAACTTTTTATTTCTTTCTCTTGCCTGATTGCACTCACTAGGACCTCCAATGTTATATTGAATGACAGTGCTAATAGTGGACAGCTTTATCTTGTCCCTGATCTTAGAGGAAAGGTTTTTAGCTATTCACCATTAAGTATAATGTTGGCTGAGGAATTGTCACATATAGCCTTCATTTTGTTAAGTTACTTTCCTTCTATACCTATTTCCCTAATTGTTTTGCTGATAAATGTATGCTATATCTTGTCAAAGGCTTTTTATGAATCTATTCATAGAATCATATGATTCTTATTCTTTATTTTGTTTATGTGGTGTATCATGTCAATTAATTTGCATATGTTAAACTATCCCTGTGCCCCTTGGATGAAGCCCACTTGATCATGGTGTTTAATCTTTTTAATATGTTGTTGCATTTGATTCAAAGTATCTTATCTAGGATTTTTGCATCTGTGCTCATGAGAGATATTGGTCTGCAGTTTTCTTTTTTTTGTGTGTTATCTTTACCAGATTTTGATATCAGGATAATATTGGCCTTATAAAATGAGTTAGAAAGTATTGCCTGCTCTTCAATTTTTTTGAAAGAGTTGGAGGAGAATAGATTCTAAATCTTTGAATAATTGGTAGAATTCACTGGTAAAGCCATCTGATTTTGGACTTTTGGTAGGTTTTTGATGATCGTTTCAATTTCCATACTGCTGATTGGTCTATTTAGATTTTCCAGTTCTTGATTTATTCTAGGAAGATTGTATCTTTCTAAGTACTTGTCCATTTCTTCTAGGTTATTAAATTTGGTGTTATATACTTTTTCATATTATTCTTGCATGACCTTTTGTATTTCTGTGGTATCTGTCATAATTCAATTTTTTAAAAAATATATATTTTTTAATGAGAGCTGTCATACTGGAAGTCTAATACATGTGCAGCAAAGGTGTGAACAAGACAAAACTTTCTGTATCTCCTACATGGGAATGGTTTATTTTGAGAGGCAATTTAATATGGATAAAATGGAATAGCTTCAAGGACTGAGTTTAAATCTCACCTTTACTCTTTACTCTCTGAATAAACTTAAGTAAGTTATTGTGATTCAATTTTTCATCTGTAATGTAGGGATAGTAATAGTACCTATCTAAATATGTCTTTGTAAGAATTAAATGAGAGAATACATACAAACTAGTTTATAATGTGCCTCACAATCATTATCTTTTTATTAACATCGGGTATTTAATAGACTAATTTTCCATCATTTTCAAATTTGGAATATATATATCAGTGTATGTATACTGTCCATAGTAAGATTTCAGTCTCTCATTGCACATTTCACCCTTTTCATCCATTCTACTTAACCCTTCTCCTCTCCCCACCTGCACTCTGGTAATCACTAGTCCATGTCCATAAGTCTGTTTATTTATCCTATTTGTTTGTTGCTTTTAGGTTTATATCCCACATATAAATGATATCATGTGGTTTTCAACTTTTTCTGTCTGGTTTATTTCACTTAGCATGATTATCTCAAGGTTCAGCCGCATTGTTGCAAATGGCAGTATTTCATAGCTTCTTATGTCTAAGTAATATTCCATCGTATATATGTACCACAGATTCTTTATCCAACTGTCTCTTGTAAGACACTTCGGTTGCTTCCATTTCCTGGCCACTGTGAATAATGCTGCTATGAACAACAATGTGTATTTATCTTTTCGGATATGAGTTATCAAGGCTTTGGGATAAATACCCAGTAGAAGGATTGCTGGATCGTATGGTAGATCGATTATTAGTTTTTTGAGGAACTTTCATACTGTTTTCCATAGTAGCTGTACCAATTTGCAGTCTCACCAGCAGTGTATGAGAGTTTCTTTTTCTCCACACCCTCTCCCACACTTGTTATTAGTTGTCTTGTTGATAACAGCTATTCTAACAGGGATGAGATGGTATATCATTGTAATTTTGGTTTACATTAACCTAATAGCTAATGATGATGAACATCTTTTCATATGTTTGTTGGCCCTTTGCATATCTTCTTGGGAGAAGTGTCTGTTCAGATCTGCAATTTTTTTAATTGGATTGTTCGTTTTTAGTTGTATTGAGTTGTATGAGTTCTTTGTATATTTTGGATATTAGGCCCTTATCTGAAGCGTTGCTTGCAAATTTTTTTCCCATTTGGATGTTTGTTTCTTTACCTTGTTGGTTTCTTTTGCTGTGTAAATGCTTTTTGTTTGATGTAGTCCACACATTTATTTTTGCTTTTACTTCCCTTGCCTTTGAGGTCAAATTCATAAAATCCTCTTTAAGTCCTAGATCCTTGAGTTTAGTTCCTATGTTTTCTTCCATGCATTTTATTGTTTCAAGACTTATATTGAGGTCCTTAATCCATTTTGAGTTAATTTTGGTGTGTGGTGATAGACAACAGTCTAGACTCATTCTTTTGCAGGTTGCTTTCCAGTTATCCCAGCACCATTTATTGAACTCTTGCCAGAAGCTCCAATGTTATATTGAATAACAGTGGCGATAGTGGACAGCCTTGACTTGTTCTTGATCTTAGAGGAAATATTTTTAGTTTTTCACCATTCAGTATGTTGACTGAATATGTGTGGTATATGATCTTTATTATGTTAAGGTACTTTCCTTCTATACTGATTTTATTAAGAGTTTTGATAATAAATGGATTCTGTATCTTGTTGAAGGCTTTTTCTGCATCTATTGATATGATCATATGATTCTTATTCTTTAACTTGGTTGTGTGGTGTATCACATTAATCAATCTACATATATTGAACCATCCTTATACTCCTGAGATGAAGCTCACTGGATTGTAGAGTTTAATTTTTTTTTAATATATTGCTGTATTTGGTTCACTAGTATCTTATTTAGGATTTTTGCATCTGTATTCATAAAAGATATTGGTCTGTAGTTTACTTATTTTTTGTTATCTTTATCATGTTTTGATATCGGGTTATATTGGCTTCATAAAATGAATTAGGAAATATGCCTGCCCTTCAATTTTTTTGAAGAGTTTGAGAATAGATATTAAATCTTGAATGTTTGGTAGAATTCACTAATGAAGCCATCTGTTCCATGACTTATTTTTTGGTAGGGTTTTGATGATTGTTTTAATTTCCATACTGCTGATTATTCTACTGGGATTTTCCAGTTCTTGATTCAGTTTTTGAAGGGTGCGTTTTTCTCAGTACTTCGCCACTTCTAGATTATTAAATTTGGTGTTATATAATTTTCATAGTATTCTTGTATGATCCTTTGTATTTCTGTGGTGTCTGTCATCATCTCTCCTCTATCATCCCTCATTTTGTTTATTTGTGTCCTTTCTCTTTGTTCTTTAGTTTGTCTAGCCAGTGGTTCATCAATTTTATTAACCTTCTCAAAGAACCAGCTGTTTGTTGCATTTATTTCTTCTATTGTTTTTTGTTTGTTTGTTTGTTTTCAATTTAATTTAATTCTGCTCTAATTTTGATTATTTCCTTCCTTCTGCTGACTTTAGGCTCTTTATGTTCTTCCTTTTCTAGTTTTTAAAGATGAAGCATCAGGTCATGTATATGGGCTTGCTCTTGCTTTTTGAGATAGGCCTGTACCGATATAAATTTTTCTCTTATGATCGCTTTTGCCATGTCTTAAAAGTTTTGATACATTGTACTATCATTATCATTTGTTTCTATGCATCTCTTGATCTCACTTTTTATTTCTTCTCTGACTCAGTTTTTCTTCAATAGCATGTTGTTTAATCTCCGTGTATTTGTGGTTTTTCCCACTTTCTTTTTTCAGCTTACTTCCAGCTTCAAAGTATTATGATCAGAGAATATGGTTGGTATGATTTCAACCCTCTCATATTTGTTAAGGCTATCTGTGTGTCCCAGTATGTGGACAGTCTTTGAAAATGTCCCATGCACACTAGAGAAGAATGTAGAAGCAACTGTTTTGAGATGAAAGGCTCTGTAAGTGTCAATTATGTCCAGTTGGTCTAATGTATCATTTAAAGATATTTATTTTTCGTATTGATTTTCTGTTTGGATTATCTGTCCATATCTGACAGTGAGGTAATTAGGTCCCCTACTATGATAGTGTTTTGGTCTGTTTCTCCCTTTATTTCTGCTAGTAATTTCTTTACATATTTTGAGGCTTCCTGATTGGGAGCATAGATATCAATAAGTGTTATATCTTCTTGGTGTGTGATTCCACTTATTATAAAGTGTCCCTCCGTATCTATTTTCTTTTTTTTTTAATTTTGAAGTCTATTTTGTCTAATATTAATACTGCTACTCCCGCTTTTCTCTGAATGCCATTTGCTTGAAACATAATTTTCCACCCTTTCACTTTGAGTCTATATTTGTCTTTGGAACTGTATTGTGTTTCCTGAAGGTAACATATGGTTAGGTTTTGTTTTCTGATCCAGTCTGCAACTCTGTGCCTTGTTATTGGTGAGTTCAGTCCATTTACATTTTAGATGGTTATTATAATATGAGGTCTTCTTATAGCCATTTTATCTTTTGCTTTCTGGTAGCTCAGTGTTTCCATTTCTTCCTTGACCATTTTTGTCTTTTTTTTTTTTTCCATTCGATTTTTTTGTTTTTTCCTTCTCGTCCTTCTTGTTTTATGCTGTATACTTCAGTTCTGAGTCTTGGTGTGTGGTTACCATTATGAATATGTACAGGATATTTATATGTATAGGATTGTCCATTTTCTTCTCTGTGTGCCTTATATCCATTCCTCTTTCCGAATCTGAATCTTTGAGTCATTCCCTTTTCTGGTAATTTTTTCTCAATCTGTCCCTATGTATGCTTAATATTCATTATTATCTTGCAGTAGCAAATCTCTTCTTATTGTTTAAGATTATAATGTCTTGTTCTTAATAATAGTTGCATTCTTCTGCTTCTATCTGCCTGTTTGTCACCTTACTCTTAGTCATGTATTTTTTTTTTTACTTATTTTATTTTAAGTGAGCATATCCCTTTTAATATTTACAGTAATGCTTGCTGTGTAGTGGAGAATTTCCTCTTTTTTTATGTCTGAAAAAGTCTTTATTTCTCCTTCATATGTAAAGGAGAGCTTTGCCGAATACATTATTTTTTGGCTAGTAGTTTCTTTCAGTCAATAGTTCGAATATTTTATTTCACTCCTTTCTCGCTTATGAGGTTTGTGCTGAGACATCTGACAAAAATCTAATGAGTTTTCCTCTATAGGTTTCCATTTTCTTTTCCCTGGCTGCCCTGAGAATCTTTATTTGTCATTCATTTTTGATAATTTTAATACAATGTGTCTTGGAGAAAGTCTTTTTGTGTTGAGTTAATTGGGTGTTCTGCTGACTTCTTGAATTCCAAGTTCCAGTTCCTTCCTTAGATTTAGAAAATTCTCATCAGCTCTTTGTCTGAAAATGATTTCTAATCTCTGCTCCTTTTCCTCTTATTTGAGAATGCCCATTATTCTTATGTTTCCTTTCCTGATGGCATCAACTAGTTCTTGTATTTCTCATTCATTATTTTTCATTCTTCATTCTCTCTCTTCTTCCTCCTGTTTTATTTCTAGATTTCTGTCTTCGATATCACTGATCCTTTTCTCCATTTGGTTGACTCTATATCTGAAGCTTGCTATTTAATTTTTCATCTCTTTCAGTGTGTCCTTTATCTCCAGAAGTTCTATTTGGTTCTTTTTGAGGGTTTCAATCTCCTTGTTAAAGAACTGATTTTGCTGATCTAGTTGTTTTTTCGATTCGTGAAATTGTTGATATGTATCATTTCAGAATTCGCTGTGTTTTTTCAGGAGTACCATCCTGAATTCTCTGTCATTTAAGTCACATATTTCTATGTCTGTAAGCTTATTTTCTGGGGATTTTTCTCTTTCTTTCAATGCTACCTTGTCACCCTGGTTGTTCATGGTGTTTAATGGACTATTACTTCACTTGGGCCTTAATGGAAGCATATTTTGTTTTTCTTCCAGAAAGAAGATTTATTATATAAAGATCTCTCTTTAGCCTGTTGCAAAGAAGACATTTTTCTTTTAAGTTCCAATAGGTGGCATCCAAGCATCTTTGATCCATGTTTTATATAAAGTCTTAAAAATGCCTTTTTTATCTTACAGATATTCAATCCTGCTTGCTATCCTCAGTCTCAGCCCCTGATAGTTTTGATTGTTTCAATAGCATTTGCTCAGATTTTCTGGGACTTTGCTGTGTTAGATCTTGGAGCATATGGTGGGAGGGGGCCTCTGGGTTGGGGGATGGGGGTTGCTGCTCAGCCTCCTATTTTGCAACTGTGGCTGGTAATAATCAACTGTTGCTTCTCTGCCATCCCTGCTTTTCTGCAGCCCTCACTTCTCTGTTTTCTTCCCTGATCCCTGGGCATTGCTGTCACGTGGAACTCACAGCTCTACCATGCAGGGATGTTCAGGAAACCCAGCACACTTTCTCTCCACCCTCTCCTCCTGCAGAGAGATCAGTTTGCATGAGGCAACCTCTTTTTTTCCCTCCCAGTCTATTGCCTGACTCCTGGGGTTCTGACCTGTGGTAGTCCTTATTCGCAGATCTCTTGCTCTGACGTGCTTGTGTGCAGGTTGTGCGTTTTTTGTTCAGTTTTAGATATTTGGCTTATTGGTTTTTCAAGGAGAGAGATCTAGGAACATCTTTCACTCCTCCATGTTTCTAACCTCAATCTGGTCTGATTTTTAAATAAATGAACAAATGCTTTCAAATTTTGGCCCCTTTATTATCATTTTCAAAAAGACATTGTAGTGACAATTCTGGATTCTTTTGAGGAGCAAAATGAAAACAATGTAAACTTTACTAGAGCACAGAGTTTTGTCTACTTTTTTTTTAACAGCTGTATCCCCAGAACCTAAAACATAGGTGCCTGAATAATAATAATACGTGTTACTCAATACATATTTCTCCAGTTTAACAAATATCTGAAGGCTGGGTAAATTATTGTGACAATAATCAAATCTGAAAATGTTAATTATCATATATGTTTTCTGACCAAAACTATGAGAAGACATATAATTTAATTGTATTATTTTTATTTGTAATTTGGTTATAATGTAAAACATTTTACTGTTAGAAACACAACTCTGTAACAGGTTAATTGTTCTGTTTTATTTATTCATATAATATTTATTGAAATAATCACTAAAAAGCTATTTTTTTCAAATAAAAGAGCTAATAAAATAATACAACCAGTTTCCCAAAATGTAAAAAGCTCTAATTTAAAACTATTTCTGTGCGGCAATGTTTTTCAATTAAATTAAAAAAAAAAACTATTAAAGGTTGATTGATGGTATTGAGAAAAATTAAGCTATAAATATGTTATTCATTATCAAACACTCCCATTTGTTTAATTTGGTACTACTTATAATGAAAAAGGGGCATAAATTGCGTAAAATGGAAGGGAAAAAAAATAGTGATCAGTATTGGACACAACACATGTTATATCCAAACAGAAAAATTAAGATATGTTATATGTAATTGCCAATAATCTTACTGATGTAACTGGTAAGTTCCAAGCATTAATTCTATTTATATTTTGAAAAATAAGTAAGCTACAATGGTCATAGAATATATTAAATACATTAAGATATTTAATAAAAATATAATTTTTGTCATTTATAATACTGGCACCTCTTCCAGTGCTGCTGTGTTAATTTTTAACTCAAGATGCCCCTCTGCTGGAGTACTGGATTATTGAAACACAAACTAGTTCTTTGCACAGGCATGTTTGGATTTTCCAAATTAATTATCTAAATGTTCTAATGGTATTTAATAAATTATTGATACCGTGTTACTGTTGAATTCTGCTAAGGAAAAACGACAAAAAATATATCTATATATCTATAAATTATTTAGAGAATTTCTTCTAAAACATATGGTAATCCTTTTGCCAAATGCAAACCCAAGTTCCATCCCTGTTCCCCTACACTCAACAGATAACTTCTCCTTTACATATAATATAATTAATGTAAGCTTCCTCACCTATTAATTTTATTTGTACAGTATTTTATAGTCAATAATATCATAATAACTATGCATATTGCCAGGGGTGTGATTTCATAAATTATATAAATGTCTAACTACTATACTGTACACCTGAAACTATTATAAAATAATATTGAATGTCAACTCTAATTTAAAAATAACAATGAAAATAACATAAAATCTGGAAAAAAATAAATCCTGCCTATTTTTCTCACACAAATTCCTCCTTTGTTAATTTTTGCCTACTCTCTCCTGTTCCTATTCATACATCCTTTATTCCAAAGCAATTTCACTTGATCAATTGTTTTCTCATTTTTTTTGTAGACCTTTCCACATTAAATGATGCTTTCTTCCTATAGCATCAATTATTTGATGGTAATAAAATACACAAAATTTAAAATTACCAATTTAACCATTTTAAATGTACAATTTAGTGACATTAACAATATTCACATTGTTGTGAAACTATCACTACAATCCTCTGAACTTTTCCTATCTTTCAAAATTGAAACTCTGTACTCACTAATCCCTCCTCCCTCCAGCCCCTGGTAACCATTACAGTCATGTAACACATAACGAAATTTTGGTCTATGAAGTATCACATATACAATAGTGGTTCCGTAAGATTATGATAGATTATAAGCAAAAATTGTCCTTGCAATGTTGAAAGAAAAGACTAGACTCAACTGAGATGTTGAAATTACTGTTGGCACTGGGTGGTTGAAATAGATGAGGAGGCTCAGCATGATGTTCACCCACCATGTGCCTACCTCTGCACTCAACACGCATGCACTCACACACACACATGCAAATAAACTCAACTTTGTTTCCCTTCATTTCTCTTTATCTCCTTTTCCTCTTGTTCCCAATCCTTTCTCTCTCTTCTTTTCGCTCTCTCTTCCTTGCTCTACCCCTCCTCCTTTTTATAATTTCTCATCTTCAGCTTTATTTCTCTAGGTCTCTTTTGATCTCTGCTCTCCCTTTATCTCCTCTTATCTTCCTTTCCTCTCTCTTTTCCTCCTTCCTCCTGACATCTACTCCCTCTGCAAGGGTACCTTCCTCTGCAACCCTCCCCAATCGCCACAATACATGTGTATGTGTGCACAGGCATACACACACTTTATCCTTTATATCATATTTTACTGTACCTTTTTATGTTTAAATATGTTCAGATATATATACACTTATCATTGTGTTATAATTGCCTATAGTATTTAGTATACTAAAATCCTGCATAGATTTATAGCCCAGGAGCAAAAGGTTATAGCATATTGCCTAGATCTGCAGTAAGCTATACCATCTAGATTTGTGTAAGTACACTCTATAATGTTCACACAATAATATTTCTCAGACATATCCATGTCATTAAGCAATTCCTGACTATAGTCCAGTTTCTATTTCCATGAATTTGACTACTCCAGATATTTTATGTAAATAGAATGACACAATATTTGTCCTTTTGTTTCTGGGTTAGTTCACTTTCACTTAGCTGAAGTTTTCAGGTTCATTCATGTTGTAAAATGTATCAGAATTTAATTTCATTTTAAGGTTTAATATTTTATGATATGTATATAATTCATTCTGATTGTCAGTTCATCCATTGATCGATATTTATGTTATTTACATTTTTAGCTATTGTAAATAATGCAACTCTGACTATTAGTATACAAATATCTGTTCAAGTCCCCGCTTTCAATTACTTTGGGTATATACCTAAAGTGGATCATGAGGATCATATTGTAGTTTGTTTGTTTGTTTGTTTGTTTGTTTATTTATATTGAAATTATTGCTGCTGGCATTGGTTAATACAATCATATAGGTTTCAAGTGTATAATTCAATAATACATCATATGTATATTGCATTGTGTGCTTGCCACTCAAAGTTAAATTTCTTTTTGTCACCATATATTTGTCACCATATATTTAACTTTAACAATCTCCCCCTCCCCACTTCCTTCCATATTGTAGTTTTATGTTTAATTTTCGAGAAACCATCATACTGTTTTTCTCAGTGGCTGTACCATTTTGCATTCCTACCACCAATGCACTAGGGTTTCAGTTTCTACAAGTCCATGCCAATAAGTTACCTACTTCTTTCTTTTTAAATTATAGCCATCCTAAAGCGTGTGAAGTGATATCTCATTGTGGTATTGATTTCATTTTGTAATGATTACTCACATTTAACATATTCTCTTGTGCTTATTAAGCATTTGCATATCTTCTTTGAAAAATGTCTATTCAAGTCATCTGCTCATTTTTCAAGTGAGTTGTGTAGATTTGTTTTTGTGATGGTTGTTCTCAAGTTGAAGAAAATTACATCTTCTGTTAAGCACTGATCAAATATGTGATTCGCAAATAATTTCTCCCATTCTGTGGGTTGCTTTTTCACACTTTTTTTTTAATTTTAATTTTTCAATTGGAGTTGACATTTTATATTTTTTATATTAGTTTCAGGTATACGGTATACAGCATAGTGGTTAGATGCCTTGCTTTTAAGAGCATTGTAGAGCAGGTCAAAGTAAGCTGACAAGTTTTATAAATCAAGAAGCAAGTCAAATGTTCATCAATAGATTACTGAATAAAGAAGATATGGTACATATGTACAATAGAATACTACTCACCCATAAAAAAAGAATAAAAAATTACCATTTGTAACAGCATGGATGGGCCTAGAAGGTGTTATACTAAGTGAAATAAGTCAAATAGAGAAAGACAAATACCATACAATTTCACTTATACATAGAATTAAAAAAAAAAATTAAAAAGATGGAAACAGACTCATAGATATAGAGAACAAACTGATGATTGCCAGATGGGAAAAGATTGGGGGCCTGGGTAAAAAAAGTGAAGGGATTAAGCAGTACAAATTGGTAGTTACAAAACAGTAATGAAGATATAAAATACAGCACAGGGAATATAGTCAATATAATTGTAAAAACTATATATAGTGCCAAATGGGTGCAACTTTTGGGGGGAATCACTTTGTAAGTTATATAAATGTTTAACCACTATGAGGTACACATGAAACTAATATTAAATGTCAACCATAACTGGAAAAAAATAAAATTTAAATTTAATAAAAGGCTCAAGGGAGTTTCTGAGTAACATGAATGAATCTAATAATAGCAGGCAAGTCATTTTCACAGATAAGGTAAATATCAAGTCAAACAAGTCAGATCTAAGTGAAAAACAAGATTGTGGAGGAACAGAAATATCCCAGAAATATATATTTCCCATGCTCTAGTCTTATGTTATACTACTCTTGGAGAGATGAAGGGGAAGGATTGTATAAAACTGTGCATTTAACTAAAGGAGTCAACGAAAAAAACAAGAAGTAATTTTATAATCTTTAGTGAACAGATTAAGTTTATACTACTAAGAAATAATAATGACTTGAAGTCTGTGTTGATTTCAATAAGATACACATTTTAGATACATTTTTGTACCTGCATTTACAACAATCAAATTTAATTATATTGTACTTAATACTAAAAGAGGGTCTCCAAACAAATATATAATAAATGAATAGTTAAATTATTGCATATCCATAATATTGAATATTATGTTCATTTTTAACAAATCATGTGATAACTATTGGAAAAACAGGAACAAAATTAACTCAAAATAGATAATTTACCTCAATGTATCAAGGAAGAGTAGGCTTTGCAGAAGGGGTTCTAAAAGTATGTATTGGAGTTCCCCACAATTCTTTGCAGAGAGCTGGACTGCACATTACCAGAGTAGATTTTATAAGTTCTTAGATGATGACGGCTACTACAGAATTGACAATAGAACAGAGAAACTAGAGGTTGCATGGTTCTGAGAAACAACTAGTGTTCCTTGCCAGGGTGAATTTAGCAACCTTTACCTAAGAACTTTGGTCCTTAGCTAAAATATTAAAAAATAATAAGCATAAGGCACAAAGATCCTCAAGAGCAGGAGTCAGTGCATTTTTCTGTAAAAGTACAGGGTATTAATTCATTGGGGCTTCTATACAAAATACTATAAACTAAGTAATTTAAACCTCATACATTTATTTTATTACAATTCTGGAGGACAGAAATCCAAGATCAAGGTGTCTGCAAGTTTAGTTTTTCTTAAGGTCTCTATCCTTGGTTTGCAGATGACTGCTTTCACCCTATTTCTTAACAAGATCTTTCTTCCATTAGCACGCAGCCCTGCTGTTTCTCTGTGTGTCTGTATGCTCTCCAGCATTTATTACTTGTCCTGTTGATAACAGCTATTCTAACAGGTATGATATGGTATCTCATTGTGGTTTTGATTTTCATTTCCCTAATGGCTAGCAATGTTGAGCACCTTTTCATATATTTCTTGGTCATTTGTATGCATTCTTGGGAGAAGTGTCTGTTCAGGTTCTCTGCCCATTTTTAAATTAGGTTCTCTGTTTTGTTGTTGTTGTTGTTGTTATTGAATTGTGTGAGTTCTTTGTATATTTTAGATATTAGTGTATGAGGGTTCTTTTTTCTCCACATTCTCTCCAACATTTCTTATTACTTGGGCTGTTGATTATAGCTATTCTAGCCCTTATCAAAAGTGTTGCTTGCAAAATTATTTTCCCATTAGATGGTTGTCTCTTTACCTTGTTGACAAATTCTTTTGCTGTACAGAAGCCCATTCATTTATTTTAGTTTTTACTTCCCTTGCCTTTGAGGTCAAATTCATAAAAGGTCCATGAGCTCAGTTCTTATGTATTCTTTTATGCAATTTATTGTTTCAGGTCTCATATTCAGGTCCTTAATCCATTTTGAGTTAATTTTGGTGTGTGGCGGTAGACAACGGTCTAGTTTCATTCTTTTGAAAGTGGTATTCCAGTATTCTCAGAACCATTTATTGAAGATTTCCTTACTCCACTGTACATTTTTGACTTTTTGTCAAAAATTATATGACCATATAAACATGAGTTTATTTCTAGACTCTTGACTTTGTTCTACTGGTCTGTGTGCCTGTTTTACTGCTAATACTATGCTGTTTTGATTATTGTCATTTGGTAGTATAATTTGAAGTCAGGCAGAGTGATGCCTCCAGCCTTGTTTTTATTTTTTGTTTTTTCTTTCTCCAGGATGGCTTTGGTGTTTTGAGGTTTTTGTACTTCTATACAAATCTGATGAGTTCGTTGTTCTATTTCTTTAAAAAAAAATGCTGATGTAATTTTGATGGGGATTGCATTAAATCTGTATAATGCTTTATGTAATAAGGATATTTTAACTATGTTGATTCTTCCAATCCAAGAAGACAGAATATCTTTCCATTTCCTTGTATCTTATTCGCTTTCTTTTAATAGGGTCTTATAGTGTTCATTATATAGTTCCTTTACATGTTTCTTTAGGTTTATTCTGAGGTATTTTATTCTTTTAGTTGCAATTACAAAAATAATTATTTGTTCCACTTCTTTTTTTGATAATTTATTATTAGAGTATGGGAATGCTATGGATTTTTGAACAATTGATTTTGTATCCAAAAACTATTTTTGCTTCTAGTAGTGTTCTTGTGTAGGTGGCTTTAGGGTATTCTATATAGAGAATCATGTCATCCCCAGATAGTGACAGTTTGACTTCTTTGTTTCCTATTTGGATGCCTTTTATATCTTGTGCCTGAATGCATTTGCTAGAACCTATGGTCTTATATTGAATAACAGTGGTGATACTGGCAGGTCTTGTCCTGTTCCTGATCTTACAGGAAAGACTTTTAGATTTTTACCATTAAGTATAATGTTAGCTGAGGGTTTGTCATACAAGGTCTTTATTAGATTAAGGTGCTTTCCTTCTATACTGATTTTGTTAAGTTCTTTGATCATAAATGGATACTGAATCTTGATGAAAGCTTTTTCTGCATCTATTGATATGATCATATGATTCTTATTTTTTTAATTTGATTATGTGATGTATCAAATTAATTAATTTGCATATGTTGAACCATCCCTGTGCCCCTTGGATGAAGTCCACTTGATCATGGTGTATAATCTTTTTAATATGTTGCTGTATTCGGTTCGCTAGTATCTTATTTAGGATTTTTGCAACTGTGTTCATGAAAATTATTGGTCTGTAGTTTTCTTTTTTTGTGTGCTCTCTTTACCAGGTTTTGGTATCAGGGTAATATCGGCCTCATAAAATGAGTTAGGGAGTGTTGCCTCCTCTTCGATTTTTAGGAGTGTTTGAGAAGAATAGGCATTAAATCTTCTTTGAATGTTTGGCAGAATTCACTGGTGAAGCCATCTGGTCCTGAGTCCTGGACTTTTAATTTTTGATAGGGTTTTTATGATTGTTTCAATTTCCATACTGCTGATCGATCCATTAAATTTTCCAGTTCTTGATTCTGTCTAGGAAGGTTGTATTTTTCTAAATACTGGTCCATTTCTTCTAAGTTATTTAATTTGGTGTTACATACTTTTTCATAGTATTATTATATGATCCTTTGTATTTCTGCAGTATCTGTTGTAATTTCTCCTCTTCCATTCCTGATTTTGTTTATTTGTATCCTTTCTCTTTTTTCTTTAGTGAGTCAAACCAGGGGTTTGTCAATTTTACTAAGCTTCTCAAATGACCAGCTCTTTGTTACATTTATTTTTTCTATTTTTTTTTTGTCTGTTTGTTTTGTTTTCAATTTCATTTAATTCTGTTCTAATTTTGATTATTTCTTTCTTTCTGCTGACTTTGACTTCAGTTGTCTCCCTTTTCTAATTTGTTTGTTTGTTTGTTTTTAAGGTGAAGTATTAGGTTGTTTATTTTGTCTCGTTCTTATTTTCTGAGATAGGCCTGTAATGATACGAACTTTCCTCTCATGACCGCTTTTGCCCTGTCCCAAAAGTTTTGATATGGTGTACTATCATTATCATTTATTTCTATGCATCTCTTGATCTCCCTTTTTATTTCTTCTCTGACCCAGTTATTATTCAGTAGTATGTTGTTTAATCTCTATGTATTTGTGGTACTTTCTGCTTTCTTTTTACAGTTGAGCTCCAGCTTCAAAGCATTATGTTCAGAGAATATGGTTGGTATGATTTCAACCCTCTTAAATTTGTTGAGGCTTTCTCTGTGTCCCAGTATGTGGTCATTCCTTGAGAATGTTTTATGTTCGGTTTCTCTAATGTGTCATTTAAGGATGTTATTTTTTTATTGATTTTCTGTTTGGATGATCTGTCTACATCCGACAGTGGAGTATTTAGGTCCCCTACTATGATAGTGTTTTGGTCTGTTTCTCCCTTTAGTTCTGTTAGTAATTGCTTATATATTTCACAGCTCCCTGATTGGGAGCATAGATATTAATAAGTGTTATGAGTTCTTGATGCATGATTCCCTTTATCATTATGAAGTGTCCCTCAGTATCTTTCTTTATCTTTTTTTTTTTTTTTTGGAGTCTATTTTGTCTGGTATTTGTACTACTCCCGTTTTTCTTGGAATGCCATTTGCTTGAGATATAATTTTCCACCCTTTCACTTTGAGTCTATATTTGTCTTTTGGAATGAGATGTGGCTCATGGAGGCAGCGTATGGGTGGGTTTTGTTTTTTGGTCCAATCTGCAACCCCGTGCCTTTTTATTGGTGAGTTAAATCCTTTTACATTTAGGGTGGTTATTGAAATGCGATGTTTTCCTATAACCATTTTATATTTTGCTTTCTGGTAGTTCGGTGTTTCCATTGCTTCCTTGTCCTTCTGTGTCTTTTTTATTTTGGTTAAATTTTGTGGGGTTTCACTCTGACCCTTCTTGTTTTGTGTTATATAGTTCTGTTTTAAATTTTTGGCATGTGGTTGCTATTATGAATATGTAGAGGATAGATGTGTATATATATAGTAGTCCATTTTCTGCTGTGCGTGCCTGATCTCCATTCCTTTTTGTGAATTTGGATCTTTGAATATTATCCTTTTCAGTCATCGATGTCTCAGTTTGTCCCTATGTATAGTGAACGTTCATTACTGTCTTGCTATAGCAAATCTCTTCTTATTGTTTAAGCTTATAATGGCCTATTCTTAATAATGGCTGCACTCCTATGCTTCCATCTACCTACTAGTCGCCATTCTCATGGTTATGTTTTTTTGTTTTCTTTTTGGCATTTTGTTTTAGTTGAGCTGACCCCTTTCAGTATTTCCTGTAATGCAGGCCTCATAGTGGAGAATTCCCTCAATTTTTGTATATCTGGAAAGGTCTTTATTTCTCCTTCATATGTAAAGGAGAGTTTTGCTGGATACATTATTTTTTGGTTGGCAGTTGCTTTCATTAAATAGTTTGAATATTGGATTCCACTCCTTTCTAGATTGTAAGGTTTGTGCTGAGAAGTCCAATGATATTCTAATGGGTTGTCCTTTATAGGTTGCTGTCTTCCTTGGCTGCTCTGAGAATTTCTCTTTGACATTATTTTTGATAATTTTAATACAATATGTCTTAGAGAAGGCCTTTTTGGGTTGAGATAATTGAGTGTTCATCTATCTTCTTGAATTCCAAGCTCCAGTTCCTTCCTTAGATTTGGGAAATTCTCATCAGTTCTTTGTCTGAAAATGCTTTCTAATCTCTCCTGCTTTTCTTTTCCTTTGAAAATGAATGCCTATTGTTCTTATGTTTTCTTTCCTGATGATATCTCCTAGCTTGTAATTCTCTGTTATTATTTTTCTTTCCTCGGTTTCACTCTTCTTCCTTCTGATTTATTTCTAAATTTCTGTCTTTGATATCACTGATCCTTTCCTCCATTTAGTCGACTCTATTACCCAGGTTTACTATTTCTTTTTTCATCTCTTTCAGTGTGTTCTTCATCTCCAGAAGTTTTATTTGGTTCTTTTTGTGAGTTTCAAGCTCCTTGCTAAAGATAACTCATTCTGCTGATTTGGTTGTCTTTACAATTCCTAAAATTGTTGATATGAATCATTTCGTATTCATTGAGTGTTTTCAGAAATACCATCCTGAATTATCTGTCATTAAGTCACATATTTCTATGTCTTTAAGCTTATTTTCTGAGATTTTTCTCTTTCTGAGTTGCCTTGTCACCTTGGATGTTCATGGTGTTTAATGAACTATTTTTTTCCATCTGGGCATTAACGGAAGTGTATTCTGCTTTTTTTTTTTTTCCCCAGAAAGAAGATTTATTATATAAAGATCTCTCTTTAGCCTGTTGCAATTAAGGTATTTTTCTTTAGGTTTCTAGTAGGTGGTGTCTAAGCCTCTTGGATCTCTAATTTTTATCAAGTCTTAACAATGTCTTTTTTTTTTTTTCCTTATAGATATTCACTCCTACTTGCTCTCCTCAGTCTCAGTCCCTGTCAGTGTAGTGACAGTTTTAGTAGTGTTTGCTCAGATTCCCCTGGGGCTCTGCGGTGTTTGTTCTTGGAGGATATGAAAAGTGGGGTCGTCTGTGTTGGGTAATGAGGGCTGCAGGTCAGCCTCGCATTTTGTAACCATGACTCATAATAATCAACTGTTGTCTCTGCAGTCCTCCTTCCTCTGCTTTCTACCCTGATGCTTGGGAACTGCCACAGGCTGCCTGGATCCCACAGCACTCCCAGGCAGGGTTGTTTAGGGAACCCACCACACCATCTCCCCTCTCCCTCCTCTGCAGGGGCCTCCAGTTATGTGAGGCAGCTTCTTTGTTTTTCCTGGTCTACCGCCCAACTCCCGTGGTTCTGACCTGTGGTAGCTTATGTGCAGAATCCTCACTCAGACATGCTGGTGTGCATTTTGGGTATTTGTTGTTCAGTTTTATATGATTAGCTTATTGTTGTTTTAAGGGGAGTGATTTGAGAACATCTCTCACTCCGCAATATTTCTTTCATCACTCTCCTTCAACACTTTAAATATTTCTCATTATTTTATTCTTTCTTGCATGTTTTCTGAATTCTGATTTACTTTTTTCCTTGGATTTCTATAAGTTAGTTACCACCCCCCTCCCCCACCTCAGGCTTCTTTCCAAGATATTCTCTTTGTCTTTTGTTTTCTGAAGTTTTAATATGCTATGCCTCACATTAGTGTAGTTTTGGTATTTATCTTAATCTTTCTGGACTGTGTTTTGGTATTTGTCTTAATTGCAGAAAATTCTCAGCCATTATTAATGTGATATTTTTCACTGCTCTTTTTTTAATCTTTCTTCTTCTCCCCATATTCAAATTATACATGTTACACCTTTTGTATTTATCCTCAAGTTTTTTTGTTAAATTTTTTCAGTCCATATTTTCTTTCCTTTGTATTTCAGTTTAGAATGTTACTATTGACATATCTTCAAGCTCTTTGATTTTTTCCCTTGGCCATATCCAGTCTACTGGTGATTCCCTCAAAGTCATCCTTCATTTCTGTCACACTTTTTAATTTCTAACAATTTTGTTTTTTTTTTTTTTTTTTTCTTTTCACTTTACAATTTGAAGTATGGTGAGTAGTTCTCTGATGGACAAACTAAATGGTCTTAAACATCTTGTCTTCTCTGTTTCACGGTTTTTTCCATTATCCCTAGGTCAGGGCATCCTCCACTCCTAGCTGGTACATGCAGGTACTTGTGCACTCTGAGCACAGACTACAGAATCACAGTCTCCCTGCTTGTCTATTATAAAGCCTTTTAAATGTTTGTAAGTAGATAAATGTGCTGTTGAAATTAGTTTTGAATTTATACATATAATGTGATTTAAGAAGCTATAAGAAATTGACTCTATTACAAATCACTCAAGAACAACAGCAACAATAACAGCAAGAGCAACAAAACACTGCTAGCTCTACATTACCCTACTCTAAACTGTCCATTTAACTTAGTCCTACTGTCTATCCTTCTGCCAAGAAGTTCATGAAGAAGAAAATTCATCTAGCTTTAAAAGTAAAATAATTTTCAGGAGAGTTATATGTTATTAAAGTCAATGTATGGATATTTTAATCTATATAATTATACCTGCTGAAACATTTACTGAATACACACTATGTATCTGTGTGACACTATACTAGAGCCAGTGGCACAAAGGTAAATAAGATGCATTATTTGTCCTCAAAGACATTACAGTATAGTGTGAAAGGAGCTAAAAATAGATAAAATATAGCATAAGACAATATGAAGGCACAGTGGAAATGCACACAAGGATCCTCAAATATGTGTGTATGTGTATGTGTATGCATACATGTGTATGGCAAACTAGGACAGTTCAGAAATAAGAAAAGAGTAAGGAAAGACTTCATAAGTGAAATTGCTGTTGAAATTAGTTTTGAAGAACAGTTAAGAGTTGAGGAGGCAAAGAAATGATTCTACTCTGTAAAGCATAGATAGCTGCCTTTTCACAGACTCAAGAGAATCTGGCACATAGAGAAACCTGCAAATAGTTGGGGCTGGAACATAGAGTGTTTAGAGGAAAGAGACAGTGGAGAAAGATGAAGGTGAAAGATACATAGGATAAAGTTAATAAAGAACCTGTGTTATGAATTATGGAGTTAGGACCTCAACCTGATCGGATATTTCCCCTCTACTAATTCTTAACTAAGAATAATCATTAAGAAAATTAAGACTTTTAGGGGGAGGGGATGAGAACAGTGCTAATGTTTATTGAGCATCTGCTGTTCCTGATGGTAACAAAATCTGATTCTATGTTTGATATTTGATTATGGACAGCATTTAAACTTTAATCTTTCCCTTCTCTGCCATCATATATCTGGTACTATAAATAAGAAAACCTGGATGTCTCTGGAGATCTTAGCTCCTGTGGCAATTTGAACACCACAGTCCTAGCCTGTGAATAGGACCCCCTCTAACCCCACTTTGTAGCCATTACAAAAGCTAAATCAACTCTCTGCTCTGCTCTTGCTATTCCAGGCCAGACTGTGCCTGCCTTGCTTTGTGTAGAAATTCTTTGTATGAAGAAACCTGTAAATTCTTGTAAAGTGTGCAAATATTTTTCTTGAAAATTTTCAAGGTGTGTAAACTTCCCTCTAACTTTGTCATTAGATTCTAACTGCTTGTAGTTTGGGTCATGATTCTCAATATCTGACCTATTAATTGGGTATGGTTCATCCTATCCACATGCAAGTAATCATAAAATACAGACCGTTCAAAGATATAACACATATAACCTTATATAATTATCTGTACAACCATTTGAGTTTGTTTTTATTTTTTCTCTTTGGCAGAGGGAAAAAACAAATCTTTAGGGATGTTGCTTAATCTTCCCAAGACCACACAGCTAATAAATGGTAGTATCAAGACATGCAAGTAGTTCTGTCAAAATCCAAAATTTCTGAAGAAAATGTAAGGTATAAGGTGTGAGTAGAATATGGGATTCATGTCTTTGCATGACTAAAGATAGCATTTGCTTTATCTACAAATTGAAGAAGTCTTGAATAAAAGTAAATTATTAGTAAGGTCTACTCAGTCCAATGGCTATAATCTATAGGAAAACTATGCTATGTGAAAAACTATGGTAAATCCATAGGTAATGATGTGGATCTACTCTAGCCACACTTTTTTCCCCCTAAAATCGGCATGACAGAAAGTGTCAGTGACTAAAGTAATTCTTAGAATCTTCTTCTATAGAGTCCTTCATTTTGGCCATTTTTTATTCTGTTACTTCTTATTTGTCTTTGCCCAGAAATAGTTCTCACCTCTATCTTCAGCTCATAGGAGGTAATCTCTAAGTACTTGGAATCATCCAAAGATAGAAATGTCTTTGTTATTCATCGTGGTCTCTGAAGACCACACCTAATAGTTTATACAAATCAACTGACTCATAGTAGGCCCCTTGGATCAGGTGGTATCAGACAGACCTCCAAGGAGAAGGGAGCCTGGAGACTGAGTCCAAGCACACGAACAACCAATCAATCATTTCAACCTACTAAAGTCCCAGTAAAAACTCTGGACACGAAAGTTCAAGTAAATACCCCAACCTGGCAATACTCTGCATTTTCACACATTAATGGCAGAAGAATACTATAGACTAAATACTTGCATCACTTCGGAATCTGTATTTTGAAATGTAATTCCCAGTGTGATGATATTAGATGGTGGGCTTTTGAGAGGTGATTAGTTTCTGAGGATAGAACTCTCAGAAGTGAAATTATTGCCCTGGACCAGCGTTCAGCACCCCCTACTCACATTGCCCTAGATTGTCTGCTTCGTTTCTGCTGTACTCCAGAAAGCAGATCCATTCTGGCTCTGCTGATTCCTTCTTTGTGAGTTAATAGATTACTGGACTGAGAATTATGAGACCTGAGTTTTCAGGCCAGCTCTGCTGTGAGCTATATGACATTTAATGAGTCCCTAAAC
>NW_006431805.1:1251127-1261161 GCF_000325575.1 Pteropus alecto | reverse complement strand
TTTTTTGTCATATAAGCTTTAAACTGACTAAGATAGAAGGTAACATGTCCTTGAAACAATGGTAGTTTTGCATTTGGAACCTTTTCAGATTCTGCCCTATGTGCCTCTTTTGGCTAGTTTCCTGTACAAATTCCTTGTAATATGCCATAGTAGGTTGCAGTGAGTTCTGTGAGTATTTTTAGCTAATTGTCAATCTAAGGGCGGTTTAGGGAAACTTCTAAATTTGTAGTTAATGTCAGAAGTGACGGTGGTCTTGTGTGGATTCTTCCCTCTAACTTTGTCATTAGATTCTAACTGCTTGTAGTTTGGGTAAAAAGCCTTGGGTGGAATTGGCTCTCTGGAAGAATGTGCCTTTAATATCACAATTTGGCTAACTCTAAGAACATATATAGCTAAACTAAATGTAGTCACTTCTGATTTAGAAGAAAAGGATAGCAAGTACTAAAAAATTCCATCTCTATCAAAAATGTTAGCATTTGTTGGTGACTTCTATATCAAAAATATAAAAATATATAGTTCAAATAGAGTCAGATTATTAAATTAAATTAAATTAAATACCAAATGCTTCAGTAGATTATTAAATACTAGATAACTCTCACAGAAATTAACAGAAAATAACAACAAGTTATAAAATATAAATACTTGTAGCATATTTTCATTTACTAGAGCAGTGATTCCTCAACCTTTTTGGCACCAGAGACTGGTGTTTCTATGAGAATCTAATCCCTGAGGTGAAGTTGATGCTAGCGCTGGAGAGTGGCTGTAAATACAGAGAATGCTTCGTTCACTAACCCATTGCTTACTTCCTGCTGTGCAGCCCAGTTCCTAACAGGCTATGGACCAGTACTGGTTCACGGCCCAGAGGTTGGGGACCCCTGTCCTAGAGAATACGTCTAGCTCATTATCGTAAGATAAATTATTTATATGCATAACTTGTTAGTCTAATTTATTATAAGTAACAAGACTTTATTTTATACTACTAAATTACAAAATATACCACTAGAGTGTGCTAAACCTTTTTCTTAGATTAGAAAATAATTTCTAAAGTTGATATCGTTATAAACTGTTCTGAGCAAAAAGTTTTATTTACTGACAAGTGAATATTGTAAAACATTTTGATAAAATGAAAGTAATAACATGTTTTCATCTTTCTTATTATCTCAGATTTTTACATTATTTTGTGATATATATGCTTTCAGATTGCAAAAGTATTAGAAATGCTAATTGTAAGTGCTATTATTCAGTGCTGTAAAAAATAAAGCCCTGGTTTTCACATTATCTATTCTTTTGAAGAGAACCAATATGAGTAATTGGAAGCAGGGTTCAAATATAAGTAAAATTCGTATATCAATAGAAAATGCATTAACATTATATCAATGTGACTAACAAATATTTCAAATTTTGATTAGTTTGGTTTCGTTCAGAAGACTGGTGACGTGTAGAAGTATATTCATATTGATCATATAAATGAACATTAAGAGTAAAGGATTTTTAGAGTGAAGGCACAAAATAAGAGAAAAATATGACTTTTTATAGCCATACTCTTCTTTATGAAAACATCTTGCATAAACTAAAGGAAATTCTGTCAGAAAGCAGCTAAATGCAAAGAGAAAAAAAGAACAGATACTAGAGAAATATGCATGTCTTTTAAATTTCTGTCACCCTCTTCCCCAATTGGAATGTCCCACAAGATTCGGGGGAAAAGGCAAGGCTCTAATCCCCAGGTATTTCTCTTTCTTCAAGCTCACAAACATTTAAATACAAATCAAAGCTGTCATATAGGCATGACTTATAAAAAATGTGGGCAACTTAAAAAAGGTGTGTACAAATTTAGGGATGATACATAAATTGCCCAAGAAAGAATGTAAGATATACTTGACATGAAATTGACATCATAGAAGATATAACTGAAGGTGTATACTGAGTAGACACAAGGCTGAATAAATAAATGAGAGAACAAATACATAATAAATTTTTAAAAATTAATTAATTAATCAATTAATTATTTAATTAAAATACAGACTGAGGAGCTTGTGAATGTGAATTTGTTGATGTGGAGGGGGAGAAAGGCATATATTGCAAGTAGATTCTGGTATCTTCAACCCTAATATGTTCATTGAATTTTAAGCTGATCATCTAAATCCCAACCTACGACCAAGACTGCAAGGTGGTCTAAGAATTCACCTCCTGTTCAGAATCCCCAACATGCAATATTATGAATGGGTGAGACGCTATAACCATAAATATAAAGGGAATTTTAAAAGTCCTAGAAATAAATCTAGTTTAATAGATTTTACATTTTTAGTACATGGATTTAAGAGGAAATGTTGTTGACAAAATTGCCTTAAAATAGGCAGAAGTAACAACAGAAGAAATGGTAAAAATGTCAAAAATATTTCTCCAAAATGTACCTGGTATAGATGAACTTATAGGTAAGTCTCATTAAAAATACAAAGAACAGATGATTCATGTGTCATTTAATTTGTTCCAAAGGATAAAGGATAAAGATGGAAATTTTCCATTGCTATTTATAAAGCAAATATAATTACCTCGATACCAAAACTTGACCAAAAAAAAAAAATAGGTTTGAAGTTCTGATCAAGATAGCAAAGAAGGTAAACACTGTGCTTGCCTCCTCTCATAACCATATCAAAATTACAGCTAAATTGTAGAGCAATCAACATAGATAACCATATGAAGACTACCTGAAGAGAAGCCCTAAAACCAAAAATATAAAGAAGAAGCCACATAGAGACTGGTAAGAAGGGCAGAGACTCCAAACAAGCTGGCCCCATGTGTGGTGGTTGAGAATCAGGAGGCAAATCTCAGGTTCAGAGGTCTCCCTGAAAAGCAAGGGGTCCAAGCTCCACAGTGGGCTCCCCAGCCCTGATCATCAGTGTTGGAAAAAGGACACTCACAACATCTAGCTGTGAAAATCAGTGTGAAATCCATCCACCTGGGTGAAATGAAAGGCATCTAGAAACCCAGGTGTTCTCTTAAAGGGCCGATGGACAGATTCACTCACTTTCAGACATTCACCCTGGGCTATGGGGAGGGACAGCAGCTCAGGAGGCACCAGAGATATACAAGGAGAAACTGAGTTGTGTGGCTTCATGGTGAAGGCTGTAGGAACAGCTGCCATTGTCCATGTGTTGAGCCTTCTTCCCACACAGCCCACAGGTGAGCACCATCTTTCCTGTGTTGAGCCCTCCCGCTACATGGCCAAATCTGAATCTGCATTAGCCTGGTTGACACCACTCACTCCATTCTGATAATGCCCTGAAACCCAGACCCAACCAATTCACACACTACTACAGGCTCTTTTGCAGTAGGCAGCCAGCCCTTGCCTGAGCTGCAGTCTTTCTTTAAAAACTGTCAAAGGACTGCAGGCTCCACATGGGTGGCAGCTGGCTTCAGTGTACCCTGTGCCATTTACTGAGTGCTCTCAGATTTAGCAATGGCACCAAATCTAAATTTGCATGAACCGAGTGGACACAACTCATCCCATCCTGGTGACTCCCTGAGACACTGCTTCAAACATCTCTCATGCTGCCTAATGCTTTTTCAGCATCTGAGACTTACGGGCAGCTGGCAGGCAGCAGCAGGCCTTGGGATACCCTGTGCCTTTTTCTGAGCTTCCCCAGGCCTGAAACCAATGGCAACTACACTCAGTTAAGACCATGGCCTCTCCCACGTACCTCCAGGACCAGCAAAGACAGCTGCCAACTATGGATTGCTTTGTGTATCCTAAAAGGTAGCCCCAGGCCAGTCAAAGGCAGCAGCTGAACTTGACCTACACTCGAGCCCTTCCAAAAAGGCCCCATAACCAGGAAAACTGGTGACCATCTTCAGACCACAACAGAGCACCACATGATGAGCCCTATAAGTGATACACCAAAAGGGTGAATCCTGCTCCATGAATTCAGCCCCTGCACAGTGGCTCATACTCTGTGGTTATGGCCAATACTCACAATCGGTCAGCCTAATAACTGATTCCACCCATTTATGGACCAACAGCAATCAAAACACAACTAAAACAGGAGGGCACACATAACACAGAAAAGATACTCCTGGAGCACATAACTCAGGTGATCAGAGAAACTATGCCACTGAGTTCCACAGGAAATCTACTACATAAGGTCACACTGCCAAGACTAAGAGTCCTAGCAAATCTACCAGATACATAGAAAAAAACACAGAGGAGCATCAAAAATGAGTAGAAAATGACATATGTTCTAAATGGAAGAACAAGAGAAAACATCAACAACATGAAAAGACAACCTACTAAATAGGAGGAGATATTTGTCAATTATATATTCATTAAGAGGTTAATATCCAAAATTTATCAAAAACTCATATAACTTAATACCAAAAAAATCCAATTAAAAAATAGGCAGATAACTTGAATATATATTTCTTCAAAGATAACATATGAATGGTCAATAGACATATAAAATGGCGGTCAACATCACTAATCGACAGAAATGAAAATTAAAACCACAATGAGTTACAATCCCATACCTGTCAGTTGTCTATCATCAATAAATCAACAAAAACATGTTGGCAAGGATGTGTCAAATAGGGAACCCTCATGTACTGTCAGGATTGTAAATTGATGTGGCCACTATCTAAAAGAGTATAGAGTTTCCTCAAAAATTAAAATTAAAACTATCTTATGACCCTGCAATTTCACATCTAGGTATTTATTTGAAAAAATCCAAAACATTTATTTGAAAATATATATGCCTTCTTATGTTCATGAAAGCGTTATTTACAATAGCTAAGATATGGAAACAACATAACTGTCCACCCATAGACAATTTGATGAAGAAAAAATGATACATATATACAGTGGAATATTACTCAACCATAAAAAATGATATATTACCATTTGTGACAACATGGATGAACTTAGAAGGATTTATGCTAAGTGAAATAAGACAAAGACAAATACCATATGATCTTACTTATATGTGAATTTAAAGAACAAAATAAAGAAACTAAATTGAAACAGACTCCTAAATACAGAGAACAAACTGATAGTTGCCAGATGGAAGGAGATTTAGGGTCTGTGTAAAAAAGGAAAAAAGATTAAGGACTATAAATTGGTAATTACAAAATAATCATGAGGATGTGAAGTACAACATAGGGAATATAGTCAATAATATTGCATAGTATCGGGTGAGAATTAGAATAATTGAAAGGATTACTTTGTAATTATACAAATGTTTAAGCATCATGCTGTGCCTTTAAAAATGATAATATAATAATATTGAATTTCAAGTGTAATTGAAAAAAAGATAAAATGATGACTTTAGTAAAAAATTAATTTTTCCTGCTTTTTTTGCTTTAGATTCTAAATAAGAATTTATTATATAATAGCATAGCTTTATTTATTATTGTATTTTTTATATGAAATGAGTGTTTTATAAAATGATTTGAATGAGAGAAACATTCTAACAGAAAAATAAGCAACACACACGAAAAAAAAACCTAAATGAAGATCAAATGGCTCTTTATTTCACATTAAACATGTGAATAAGTGTTTAATGTCAGTTATGAACAATGAAAATTAAAACACTTATGAAGTGCAATTTCTACAAACTTAGTAAGATTTTAAAAATGTATAATGCTCTATTTTCAGTCAAAATGGCATAGAAGGTAGACACTGTGCTTGTCTCTTCTCACAATCACATCAAAATTACAAAGAAAATACAGAACAACCACCACTGAGGTCTGGCTGAACAGAAGTCTTACAACTGGTGACAAACAGAAGAGGCCACTTTGAAACTGGTAGGAGGTATGGAGATGCAAAACAAGTTGGCCTCTTACCTGTGTACAGCGGTTGAGAATTGGAAGGGTTATCTTGGCTGCAGAGGTCCCCCCAGAGAAGCAAGGGGTTCCAGTTCCACACTGGGATCCCCAACCCAGGGTTCCAGTGCCAGGAATAGAAGTCCCCAAATCTTCTGTCTGTGTAAACCAGCAGAGATTGTGTCTGAGTGAAATGGAAAGCTGCAGGAGTCACAGCTGGTTTTCTTAAGAGGCTGGTGTGTGGACTTACCACTGACAGACTTATTCACTCTGAGCTCCAGCACTGGGGCAACTGCTCAAAAAGTTCCAAGGATATACAAGGAGGAACTTAATTGTCTGGCTAAGGACGAGGGCTGGAGTGGGGGCTTTCTTCCAAACATAAGTGCTGGCAGAATCCATTGTTTCTTTGTTGAGCCCCCCTCCCTCCCTGCGTGCAGAGAGAGGCAGCTGCTTTATCTGAGTCTCCACTAACTTGGCTAACATGGGTCACCCCATGTAATGATTGCCTAAGTCCCAGCCCTTCCCAACTTAACAGGCTCACCCAAGTTGCCTCCAGTGGGGTTATTTTTCCATAAAATTGGCCTGTTTGGGCTCATGCTGTGAAATTTTCTTCAATCTCTTAAAGGCTCACAAAACCCAAAGAAGCACCATCTGGCTTTGCTGTGTCCCATACTTCGTGTTGAGCGACCCCAAGACTGGAACTACTGGCAGCTGACCTTAGCTCCTGGCTTGACCTCTTAAAGCACCTCTAAGCTTAACACGAGTGATAGCCATCTGAAAATTGCTTTGTGACTCTTGCCAGGTGCCCCTGGAAGTGCACATGTTGAAATTGAACTTGGCTTGCAGCCGGGCCCTTGCCAAGAGGCCCTTGGGCTGGCACATCTGGTGGCCAGCTTTGACCAGAGATGGAGTCAGAGCACCACCCAGAGTTGCATCTGGGGAGGACACATCTGAAGGGAAGTGGGCAGGGACCAAAGCCTTGCTAAAATGAATCCAGCTACATAGTGTCGGTCCTTCACTGGCCAATTCTCACAGTTGATCAGGCCAAGTGTCAAACCCTCCTATCAATGTGCAAACAGCAACCAAAGCTGAACAATAGCAGTGCATATACAACCCGTACAAGAAACAAACACTGAGCACCTGGTTCAGGTGAGTAGGAAATGAAAAAATAGAAAAATTTAATCTACAATTTAATTTTAATTTTGTATTAAAAATAGGAACATATAATGTATGTCCACAGATACAATATTGGATTAAAATATATTTCTAATAATCAAGCTTAGTTGGTGATATTATGTAAGTCTTAGAAATGCCGTGTTTTATCAATTTCCCAACAGGAACATAATTTAAAATAAAAACATATTAAAATAGTCTTTATATAATAAATCCTCATAAAATTGAAATATATTTTAAAAGTGAAAAAGTAACACGATTATGAAATAATTAGTTTTATATACAGAAAAGTTATATAAATATAGATAAAAACCTGTAAGCATTAAAGAAAAATGGAAAAAGATTAAATTGCACTCTTTTCTAAAGAAAAGTTCAAATGTAAATAAAATTTTTAAAAAAATGTTTAACCTCCTTAGTAATCAAAGAACTGCATTTTGTAAACAATTCAAGGCCATTTTAAAGTTTGATAAATTGACTAAGGTTATTAAATTAAAAGAAAAACAATGATAGAGATGATGAGTGAGAAAGGGTCATCTCACGTATTGCTAATGCAAATAAAAGTCACTGGAATCATTGAATATCTATTTATCAAGAATCTTAAATTTTTTCTAATGTGTGTACGTGCATGTGTGTGTATGTGTGTGTAAAAACTGGCAGTAATCTATCAAATATATTGATGTAGATAGAGAGGTATTTAAGATAATAAAATATATATTATTCTGATAAATAATTATCTTCAAATGTAGAAAGTTACAAATTATAAAAAAAAAAAAGATTGGTTAATCACCCTCCTGTAAATATATCCTATGGAAATAATCTTAACTACAGAAAAAAATACTTTTGCAGAAAAAAATTCCTCTGCAATATTATTTCTAAGAAAAAGTGAGATTGCACATATGAATAATAAAGTTAAGTGAATAGGTGTACTCAACTAAAGTTCAATATACTAACTGAATATAATGCAGTAATTGAAAACCATGAATATTTTTAATAATACTGCAAAATGTTTTATAATAACTGACAGAAAGCAGAAAAAAGGTGATGTAGCTAAGTATTTAGAATAATCATGTAAAATATTTTTAAATACTTTCCAATTTGTGTTTTTTTCTCACTGTATGAATTTTACTTTTTATTCTAGGAAAGGGGACGATGTAAAAATTACCTCTTAAAAGAGAAGAATATGATTGAGGGGGTAGTCGGACAAAAGATAAAAAGAAAAGAACTCTCTAGTTCGAAGAATGGTAGGAATATGGATATGGTCAGAAGCATGATAAGCAGGTATTGACATATAAAGTCCATTTTTTTTCCAGGTCCTAGAAAGGTTTCTGACTCACTCTCTACTTGGAAATCTCAAAAAAGGTTACTGATATGATGGGTGATGGTGGTGGCAGTAGTGATAACACAATTGCAGCAAGGATAAATAAATAAACCTGAGACAGTACTAGATTCAGCAAGAACTTTACATGGCACACAGAATTCCCCCATATCTAGTGAGATATATACATGTGTGGCAAGCATGAGTAGAGCAACAAGCAGCGGCCTGTGTCAGGATAAAGATGCCCTGGACCAGGGATGGGAGTGGGGCCTGGCAAATGATCCAGGGATTATGCTAAATCAGCTATTCAGTAGCTAAGACTTCATTGGGAATACAAAATCCCCACTCACATACCTCCATTGCCATGAAGTCATGTAAACAAACCCTCCTACCATTTACCCAGGTGCCTTCTTGTGAGGAAAATAATGGGAAGTGTGTGTGTGTGTGTGTGTGTGTGTGTGTGTGAGGGGGGGTGTCTGAAAGTAAGAATTTCTAGGGAAAAAAAGGTGTTAGACAAAAGAAAATGCTTCACTGAAAAATGCTGAAATCTAGTAAAATGATGTTAGAATATTTATTTATTTATTTATTTTTAATTTTGCCACTCAACAGGTTTGGAGTCAAGAAGATCAGATCAGTTATAAAAAATAGCTTTGCTGTTTCATTCATACCTTTCCTGTTAAACAGAAAGTCTATATTCTTGTTTCTTCTCACTCCAAAACCTAACAGTATACCATTCAGTTAGTGCCTACTAAAAAAAAGAATGCATGTACTACTCAAAAGGCAGTTTAGAGTTTAGTGCATTTGTTAAGTATGTTGGGCTATGATTTGATTTCATTTATGATTCAGAAAACTAATTAAAATTCCTGTTCCTCAATTTATTCAATTATAAAATGAGGGCAATAATAGTGTACATGATAACATTTGAATAATTCTTAACATGTGATAAATGCTTAGTTAATACTAGTTAGTATTTTCTATTATTTTTGCTTTTCAGTTCCAGGAAGGCACTACAACAAATTTCAATGGAGTATAAATCACAGACCCCGGTATGAAAGATTGATAGATAAATAAATAAACGAGAATGGAGACAAAAGAAAGCATAGAGAAAAAGGAGTGCAGCAGCAGCAGCAGCCTAGTAGTAGTAGTAGTAGTAGTACTAGTAGTAGTAGTAGTAGTAGTAGTAGTAGTAGTAGTAATAGCACCAGCTGCAGCAGTGGTAGTTTCAGAATGAAAGTGGAAGATAATACTTTGTCGCTGATAATAAATAGAAGTTTAAGAAAAATTAGTTTGAGGAATTTTAAATTCCAAGGATCGAAAACAACCCTAAAACTGGAAAAAGGGGCTAGGTCACAAGCATATAGGTAACAAGTTATTACTGATTTTTTTTGTATTTACATAATTATATTTGTGACTAGCTCTACCTAAAAAAAAAAAGAAAAGAAAACTTTTTAAATATTTAAATATTTGTCAGTGGTTTATCATGGTTTTGCTTCTCTGCCTTTCCTCCAGCCATCGTATCATAGTAGTAAATTTGTTTTGCTATTTTGTTTCTGAAGAGAGTCTTACCTTGGACTCTAGAGTGGGGAACATTCGATGGGCGGTGCCAAAAACATTACTGTCTCTCGCCTCCATCAAGAGAGAATCAGGCTAAGGGCAATTTTATCTATATAGCTATGTGACGATACAATGTAATTTTTAAAAGAAAACTTAAGCACAACTGCAGTAAAAAAAATGT
>NW_006431805.1:1247564-1250661 GCF_000325575.1 Pteropus alecto | reverse complement strand
AGAATACAAAATTTTGTATAACCTCGAAAGGAATCCGATATGAAAGAAATTAGACTTGCTGCTGGACCTTGGACTTGGGATGGCACAGGCAAATTCCTTGTAATAAGTAAGTCCTTCTGTAATAATTCCTGTAATAATATATGTATGTGCCTGTACATACATATATATCATATATATATGTGTGTATATATATATATACACACACACACACACACATATATATGTGTATATATACACACACACACATACACACATATATGTATGTGTGTGTGTATAAACATATGTGTATATAAACATATATAACATACATATGTATCCATGTGTGTGTTTCTATAGCCAAAGCAACTAGTTGGGGGGGGAAACATTGTTTTATTCTTTCTTTTTTGTGTTTATTAAAATATAATAGACAATTAATTGCTTGTATTTACATTGCATACTTCAATGAGATTTTTTTCACTTAGAGTTGACATACAATAATATACCAATTTCAGTTGTATAGCATAGTGATCAGATACCCACATAACTTGTAAAGTGATCACCCACTAAATCTAGCACCCCTCTTCCCCCTTACATATTTATTACAACATTATTAACCATCTTCCCCATGCTACACTCTACATCTCTATGTCTATTCTGCAACTATCCATTTGTACCTCTTAATCCCTTTGCCTTTTCTTTGCCCCCGGAACCCCTCTTACCTAGTACCCTTCTAAATATTCTCTGTATTTATGAGTTTATTTCCACTTTTGTTGTTGTCGTTTATTTTGTTCTTTAGACTCCACATGTACGTGAAATCATGTAATATTTGCCTTGCTCTATCCGACCCATTTCATTCAGCACAATACCCTCTATGTCTATCAAGGCAATGTCTTTTTCTATTCTCTTCCTTTTAGTCTGTGTATATCTTTTAATCTAAAGTGAGTCTCTTGCAGGCAGCATATGTAGAGGTCTTGTTTTCTTATCTATTCAGCAACTCTTTTGGTTGGAGCACTTCATTCTTTTCCATTTGAGGTACTCATTGATAAGAATGTAGTTGTTACCATTCTTTATTCCTGAGAAACATTGTTTTACTTAGAAAATTTTAAATTATTGGACTTTAGAAATAATCTAATCATTGTTCAAGAGAAGAGATGATATATGCTATTTTTAATTTATTGCATTCTAGTAATTTTAGAATTTCAGCACAAAAAGAGCTATATTTTAACTATGTTTTACTTTGTAAGTAGGTGTACATTGTTCAAATTATTAGCATTTCTAAGTCAACATGATCCTGGGAGATATTTCAAAATAATGTCATTTATTCATTATATTTATAATCCGTTTATTGTTTATGACTGCTATTAATTCTATTAAATCCTGGTATAAGCTCACAGTTCCATGTTCACCTTTTGAAAAAATAGAATAATATGCTATCCAATCACAGTTTCATACAGTTTTAATTATTTAAAAATGGAACTACAAGACAGCCATTGTATAACAATTTTGAAGGTACTTTAGAATATTTGATTCCCATAAAATAATATTTCTTGATATTTTAAGAAACAAGTTTGACAAATATAATAAATTTCTAATTTTTTGTATATAGGTAAACCTGTTTAAACTCTCATTACTCGGTTTCATCATTTGGCATTTTGTTCCTTATTTTGTAATAAATTATATCCCCTTTAATATAATTAAATATTTGATACTCCTAAATGATTTTACAAAGCCTTTTTGACTGCTTTATCTCTCATTTCATTTCCTTTAATACCTACACATACTGGGAGACACTCAAAAATGATATTGTTGCCTTGACATATTACCATATTATAGATATCAATAATTCACAAAGCCAATCCTCACTGTGGTGATTAAAATTGCCAGAATGATATCAATGACACTTAAAAGACCTGAGAAAGTGATAGATTGTAGAGGCTCTACTTCAGCAATCTAATTCGGTGCCATAAGGATGTGAAATAACTCACCAGGATATCCTGATAAGTAATCTAACAACTTAACTGATTTTTTAAAAACCCGTCTCCTGTTGGATGACTCTCTGAGGATAAGAATGCTATTTGTGGTATTCAAAGAGAGAAATAAATTAAATAAAAATATCATGGTGAACTGTAAAGAAACAACACATCATAGCAATGTATAGAAAATCAATAGTATTAAACAGCATCAAATTAATCATATCTGCGGAAACTTATAGAGTTTTAAAAATATGTGAGTCATTATTAGGTACATTTACTGATAATTTAAATTCTTATTTAATAAGGGAGATGTAGTAGATATTTTTCAGTTCTTTCATCTGATCTTAGTAATAAAACCATAGATGTTAACAAAAACAGAAAAAAATCTTAATGTTGTATACCATTATAGATATGACTGTGTTGAAAATAATGTTCTTGTATATTCTTAAAGAAATTTTGCTCATACGTCTTCTATTTTTATAAAATAACATTTTTAAAATATACCTCTTTCACTGTTTTTGAAGCAAGGATCCCAATGGCTAATCTTTTACTTTTGAACTATATAACATTAAATAGTATTAAATATATTTATCTAATTTTAGCACAGAAGTAAGTCTTTGACACACATAATTAAATATGTGCCAGAGTTCCAGATAATAGAAAAGAGAATTTGTTACTTATTTATTACAAGATTTTTTTTAAGATTTTGATTAAAATGTACTAACATACAATATGGTGTACACCATAATTATTCAACATTTATGTACTTAAAGAAGTGATCTCTGTGATAAGTCTAGCAACCATCTGACACCATACAACACTAAAAGATTCTTGATGCTTTTATTTCAATGCACTTAAGACTCACATTGTTCAATTATCAAATTGAATATAATGACCCTAAGTCATTATTCAGTCATACTCCTAAATATTTTTTGCTTATCATTGTTAATGTGAAGGTAAAGAATTATAGTAATCCTGAAAGTATTCATAGATAGTTTAAATTTCTTACTTTATTGAATAACCAAAAAAGTGTCTCCATTTGAAATAAAGTTTGGTAGTATTCTAGATATTAATATGCTATTATTTTTACTCAATTTTTTACATTATTCTATCATGACATTTTTTATAATAATTTTATAAAATGT
>NW_006431805.1:1243030-1247520 GCF_000325575.1 Pteropus alecto | reverse complement strand
AACATATAAATAAAGATATTATATTATCTATAGTAAAAGGCTTAAGATACAGCATAACTATTTTGTCTCCACATTTTCCCAGTATAGAAGTTTTCTATAATGAAATGTATTTCTAAAGCTTTTAAAGTAATTTTATAAAATTGATGAGAAAAAAACATATGCTGGTATAACCAAATATTTATTATATACAAGGAAAACGATACAACTAAGAATTTTAAACTATAATATTATCAGAAATTACAGGTAAGATAGTCTTTTCAAGCAGCTTATTATAGTTTTTTCATTGTCTATATATATAAATACAACACATAAAAACTCATTACTACAGAATGCTTTATTAACATCAAAAGACAGTCTTTATGACATGATCTATGATTGATTGATTTACCTGAAAGCCACTTTCATACTAAGGGAGAAGATCATTCTTCGCTAGAAAGCATGATGGAATGTAATAAATCATTTATTTCATCATCTTACATAGCAATAAAGTTAAAGCTATGAGTTGATAAGAATCTAAACCAAGAGATGATTCTTTGTATAAAAAATAGAAAATACATAGATGGCTTTCTCATTTTGAACCTTCCAATACTACATATATAATACTAAAACTATGATGAAGTACATGAAAATAATTTGAAATTGGCTGAAATTATTTTGAGCTCTTTGCTTTTCCATTGGAGTCTGCTTCAGATTCACCTTTAGATAATATTTTATAAAGTTGTCTATCTGAAAATCATGTTTACATAAAAATAATGCTTTACTAATGCACATTCAGTATAAATTCAAAATTTAAATAATTTGATAAGATATTGTCAGAATAATGAACTATTTTTCTGATACTATCAATTTATTATATTCATTGAATAAATATTGTATATTTTCAAATTAGTTACAGACTTTTAAAATTCCCTTTTAAATTCCAGTCATGTATTCTATATCTAGTCAATATGTCAAATTATCTCTTATCTTCTGAAAAAAAAGTAGTTCAATCTTTTAATATACTTCCCTTTATAATATTTGAGAGATTAGAGCATAGAAATAATTTTATTAAAGAGAAATTAAGACTTCACTTATATGCAGAATCTAAGGAACAAAAAGAACAAACTACTCAAAAACAGACTCACAAATATAGAGGACAATCTGGTGAAAGCCAGAAAGGAGGGAATCAGAGGGCTGGAAGAATGAGGTGAAGGATTAAAGAAGTACAAATTAGTAGTTGATAGATGGTCACGGAGATGGAGAGCACAGCATAGGGAATGCAGTTGGCATTAATGTATTGGCTACATGGAGAGCCAGATGAGATAAAGAGAAATTAGGAGGATCTTTTTATAAACTATATAAGTGTTTAATCAAAGTACTGCAAACTTGAAACTAATAATAAAATTAAGAAACATTCAAACAAACAAACAAAAAAACAGAAAAAATTCATTCTATTTTCAGAAAGCCTTTTTTCCATCAATTAAATATATTTTTTTAAATGAAGCATCAACATTTATAAAATCCCTCTGCCAAATATCCAAATTTATCCTCTCAAAATAAATAAAAAGTAGCAAAACAAACAACAAATTGTACATTGACAGGCATTTTTCACTGGGGGATAAATGAGCTAAATCAGATGATATATGGATGATGTATTATAGAATTGTACATTTGAAACCTAGATAATTTTATTAGCCAGTGTCAGCCCAATAAATTTAATAAAGAATAAATGCTTGTCTTTCAATACTAAGTCCAGGCCAGGAGGTTAAATAAAAATATGCACCATTTAACATTATATAATCCTTATTTCCATACTCTCCCTGCTAGATATTTGAGGGTCTTAAATAATTTCTGTTTCTGAACCTTCAATCTAACCAGGTTTTACCACCAATAAGAATATACCAAATTGTCCATAATTTCAAAACTCCCAGTGGCGACTGCCATTGTTAACCCCCAGTAATAACAATTACCTCAGCTAAAAAGCAATTGCTTTTGCTACCACTTTCAGAGTGTGCAGGAGTTGTATGTGCTCAGAAACTTTGATGACTTTCAAGTGCCTTCTAGGGCTTGGTTTTGGGATTGTAAAATTTTGATGACATTCACTTCTCTAAGCCTTCAAGGTATTTAAAAAGGAAACTAATGTGATACTTCCCACTATACAACACCACACTACATCTCATTTATTGCTATAATTTGCATCATATAGTTCCCTGAAGCTGCTTCTTTAGTGGTACAAGATAAGTTCTCACCTTCCCCACACTTTATGGCACGTTCATAGTATTGGCAAGACTATGTAGTGTATAGCCCCCTCAATTCTTCCTAGTAGTGCCTGGATTTGGAGATTCTGGAGATTTCAGCTCAGCCTCCAGTCTTTGTCATAAATATTCTTTCTTCTTTCTGTTTGGAATCAGAGCCACTTACGTAAGATCAAACATGCATATCCATCCATTTTAAATTCTTCAAATAATAACTCTACTATCTTAGTTATAATAACAGTCCTGGAAAACTCAGAATCATCTACAGAGACATAAACAATATTACCCACATGACTGACTTTTCTTTGAGGAAGGGAGCCATACAACATGAGATAATTTAGAGAAAAGTAATTTTTAAAATTTGCGTGAGTTATAGAGTCTTATTTGCCACTGTATCCCTAAGCACTTGATCACTAGCTAGCTCTTTAATTGAGGTGAAAAGCCTTCTGGGAGCATCCTCCAGAGTGAGGGTAAGGACAATTCTAAGAATACCTTCCAAGGTCCTTTGATTTGAATAATAAAAAAAAAGGAAAATATTATTGAGGTATACCTATAAATGGAATCCATTGTTTGACTACTGGTTCCGTTTTAAGGGAATATTGTCCATTTGAGCAGAGAATAAAAACTGGAAAATCACAAAGGAAGGACTTAGTATATCAGGAATAAAGGCAGGATAGATATAGCTCAGGTGAAACTCAGAAGTAAGTCCTGAAAAAGAGAAATGTGATTAAGGTGAGAGGAAAAGAATTCATGTGAAAGATCAGTGGCTACAAAGAATTAAATGTATTTTAACCAAGAGCTCAGCAAAAAGGATGGAATAATACCAAGAATTTAAACCACAAAAAGTGGGGCAGCTTGTGAAAACTCCAGGTTAGTCATCTTAAGATAGTTAAACTAGTTCAAGTAATTAGTCTGGGTGCTGCCAATGTAATATGTGTTCCCCACGCAAAGATGACTTATAATAAAAGATTTGAAAAAAAAGACTTTGAAATCAGACAGTTCAGGCAGTAGATTTCCACTCTGCATTACTTAAACTCTCTTGGGATTGATTTTAGGATATTTTTGGAGGAAATGATATGTAGACATTCATTAATTAATGAAACTGACTAACAAGATAAAAAATGTTTCTTCTTTAATTTTTTTTAAAATTTTATTTTATTAGCTTTAAGTATATTATACTGAATGAAATAAGTTGGACAGAGAAAGATAAATACCATATTATTTCACTTATATGCGAAATCTAAGGAACAAAAGTTACAAACAAGTTTCTTTTTGGATAAGGCCTGGTGATAACTGTTCTTCATTTAAGTAATGACGATAGAAGAAATTAATTTTGGTTTTCTCTAAGTACTAATAATGAGAGATATTAACAAGAAAAGTGCACATTAGCTCCTAAGTGTAGGCATTGGATGACTTATTATTACATTCTCATGCGTGTGTTTATGTGTGCATGTGCGTATGTGCTTAAAAACCTAACAATGTTTAGGCATGTAGATATTCTGTTTCATCAAACTTTCTGCATAGCTGGGGATAGGCTGAACAAGTTTATTGCAACTATTGTCAATGATGATAGCAGCTAACAATTATTAAGTATTTGCTTTCTGCCAGATTCTGTTCCAAGCTTTTTTGTGCATAAGCATATTTAATCTCATAGAAATGCTATAAGGTAGATTCTATTTTTTTATATGTAATAGAGATGAAGATAACTGAATTGCCCTAATTCCAGAGCCTATACCCTTTAACAATGTATTTGTTCCAAACTTTCTGAATTTACTTTCCTACTTCGTTAATCAAAATATACTATAATGCTAACATTAACTTAAGTTTTTCATTATATTTAGTGTTAAATGTTATTTTAAGACATTCTAATAATAATAAGTGGTTGTTTGATTTTGTAAATGTCATTAATTGACAAAAAAAATTAGCATTTCTGTATTTCTTAAACAGTTTTTGAAAATTTTCTTCTCAGTAGTATCTTAAAATATGGGCATCATCATTAGTATGGTAAAATCTTCCTCAGGAATTAAGAACCTTATGAAATTTAGGACAAATACTTTAAATATGAATTATGAGTATACATTTCTGGAGATACAAAGGGCTTTATTAAATTAATTTTTTATTTAAGAATAATTTATTTCTCAGTTATAGTTGGCATACAATACTATATTAGTTTCAGGTGCACAGCATAGTGATTAGACATCTATATAACTCACAAATTGGTCACCTCAATTCATCTAGTGCCCCTCTGACACTAAA
>NW_006431805.1:1228630-1243014 GCF_000325575.1 Pteropus alecto | reverse complement strand
TGTTTTAGTGAGTTTTTGGTATTTCCTTCAGAGCAGAGATCAATCAGCCTCATGTTTGAACTATGCTATGGTTATCGATAAGACAAATGATGAGGATCAAGTTAGATATTTTATTCTTCTGCCTAATGAAATGTTGAATATTTTTTAGTTTAATTAAAGTAAGCAAAAATATTCATGATCAGCTCTTCCAAAATTTATCCTTTCTCATTATTTCTTTGATTTTAGTCCAGCAATTTCTAAATATATATAACAAATTTTTGTGAGTATAGATTAACTAAATCTGAGACTTTCATAAATTTAATAATAGGTACAATAATTAGGAGCATATTAGGTTATTGGATATCATGCTGTTGTTCCAAAGAGATAAGTTAAGAAATAGAGCTTATTACAAATATCTGCTTTCTTTTACTCCAAAGTATGAGTGAGAATACTGGTCGGAACACTTAGTGTTTTCAGAAGTTTTTTGGGTTTTTTTTTTTTTTCAATTTTAATAAACCAAGTCTCAGTTTCTCAAATAAATAATTTGTATCTAGACAGTACGTTTAGTCTTTCCACTCAAATTCAATAAGGTCAGCATCCTGTGTTTGGAAGCTCCATTGTCTATTCACAGTCCAAGTTAGATTTCATTCTGTCACCACATTATTGACCCCTTTTACTCAATCTACCTCCCCCTGACCACTCCGCCCCCTACTCTCTGGTAACCACTAGTCTACTGTCCATGTCTATGAGTCTCTGTTTCATTTGTCATGTTTGTTTGTTTGTTGCTTTCAGATTTATATGCCACTTATAAGTGATACCATGTGTTTGTCGATATTTTCTGTCTGTATTATTTCACTAACATGATTATCTCAAGATCCATCTATGTCGTCGCACATGGAAGTATTTCACCTCTTCTTATAGCTGACTAATTTTACATTGTATATATGTACCATATCTTATTTTTAAAAATTTTATTAGTTACAAGTATACAGTACATTAGTTAGACATTTATATAGTTTGCAAAACTATCCTTCTAATTGCTCTTTCTCTCCTCTGGTTCTCCACCGAGTGAACACATTAATGTTAACTGCAATCGTTATGCTGTGTTCCCCATCCCTGAGACCATCTGTCAAATATTAATTTGTACTTCTTTTACTCTTTAACCCATTCTCCCAGCCCCCAAGACCCCTTCCTTTCTGGCTATCACCAGGTTGTCTTCTGTATTTGTGAGTCTATTTTTGATTAGTTTGTTCTTTTTTTTCTCAGATCCTACATATATTTGAAATCATATGATATTTATCTTTCTCTGTCTAACTTATCTCACTCAGCATAATAACCTTTAGGTCATCGATTTCATTTCAAATGATAGGATTTCATTTTTTTTAGTTCCTGAGCAATATTCTATTGTATATATGAACCATAACTTCTTTATCCAATCATCTATTGATGAGCATTTAGATTGCTTCCATGTCTTGGCTATTGTAAATTGTGCTGCCATGAATATTGGGGTGCATAGATCTTTACCAATTATCGCTTTGTTTTTCTTTGGATAAATACCCAGAAGTATAATTACTGGGTCAAATATATATCCATTTTTAATTTTTTGAGAAAACTCCATACTGTTTTCCATAGTGGCTGTACCAATTTACAATCCCACCAACAATGTACGAGCGTTCCATTTTCTACACATCCTAGCTAACACTTCTTGTTCTTTGATTTATTGACGATAGCCATTCTTACAAATGTGAGGTGATATCTCATTGTGGTTTTAATTTGCATGTCTCTGATGATAAGTGATCTTGAGCATCTTTTTTATATGTCTATTGGTGATCTGTATTTCCTCTTTGTAGAAGTATCTGTTCAGGTCTTCTGCCAATTTTTAATTTGATTATTTGTTTTTTGTTGTTGAGTTGTATGAGTTCTTTATATATTTGGATATTAACCTCTTATTGCTTGTATCATTAAAGAATATCTTCTCCAAATCAGTCTGTTTCTTTTTGTTTTGTTGATGGTTTCCTTTGCTGTAACAAAAGCTTTTTAGTTTGATGTAGTCCCATTTGTTTATGTTTTCTTTTGTTTCTCTTGACCCAGGAGATATATCCGAAAATAAATTACTATTAGCAATATCACAGAGTTTACTGCCTATTTTTTCTTCTAGAGGTTTTATAGTTTCAGTTCTTACATTTAAGTCTTTAATCCATTTTGAGTCTTTTCTTGTATACAGTGTATGAAGGTAGTCCAGTTTCTTTTTCTCTCATGTATCTATCCAATTTTGCCAGCACCATTTATTGAAGAGACTGTCTTTACCCCATTGTATATACCTGCCACCTTTATCATATATTAAGTGAATGTAAAGGCATGTATTTATTTCTGGGCTCTCTATTCTTTTCAATTGATCAATGTATCTGTCTTTATCAATTATCTATTGTAGGACATTTTGATTGCTTCTCTGTCCTAGCCACCATGAATAATGCCACTATGAACATCGATGTGCAAATATCTTTTTAGATATGATTTTCATGTCTTTACAGTAAATATCCAGTAGACGGATTACTGGATTATATGGTAGATCAATTCTTAGTTTTTTCAGGAACCTCCATACTGTATTTCATAGTGGCTGTACCAATTTACAGTCCCACCAGCAGTGTATGATGGTTTCTCTTTCTCTACAGCCTCTCCAACACTTGTTATTAATTGACCTGTTGATTATAGCTATTCTAACAGGTGTGAGATGGTATCTCATTGTGGTTTTGATTTGCATTTCCATAATAGCAAGTGATGTTGAGCATCTTTTATTATGTTTGTTGGCCATTTGTATGTCTTCTTGGGAGAAGTGTCTGTTCGGGTCCTCTGCCCATTTTTTAATTGTATTGTTTGTTGTTGTTGTTGTTGTTGTTGTTGTTGTTATTGAGTTGTATGAGTTCTTTGTATATTTTGGATATTAGGTCATTATCAGAGGCATTGCTTGCAAATATATTTTACCATTCGGATGTTTGTCTCTTTACCTTGTTGATTGTTTCTTCTGTTGTGCAAGAGATTTTTAGTTTTATATAGTCCCATTCATTTCTTTTTCTTTTTACTCACCTTGCCTTTGACGTCAAATTTATAAAATCCTGTTTAAGTCCAAAGTCCATGAGTTTAGTACCTATGTTTTCTTTTATACATTTTTTGTTTGTTTGTTTCAGGTCTTATATTCAGATCCTTAATCCATTTTGAGCTAATTTTTGTGGGTGGAGATAGACAACTGACAGTTTCATTTTTTTGAGTGTTGCTTTATAGTTTTCTCAGATCATTTACTGAAAAAACTTTCCTTTTACCATTGTATGTTTTTGGTTTCTTCGTTAAAAATTATTTACCAACATAAATGGGTGTTTACTTCTGGACCTTCGATTCTGTTCCACTGGTCTATGTGTCTGTTTTTCTGCCAATACCATGATGTTTTGATTATTTTTGTTTTGTAGAATAATTTAAAGTTGGGTAGAGTGATATCCCCAGCCTTGTTCCTTTTTCTCAGATGGCTTTAGGAATTTGGTGTTTTTTTCTGCTTCCATACAAATCTTATGATTTTTTATTCTATGTCTTTAAAAAATGCAAATGGAATTTTGATGGAGATTGCATTAAAGCTTTAGGAAATAAGGTTAATTTAACTATGTTGATTCTTCTTATCCAAGAACATGAAATATCTTTATATTTCTTTGTTTCTTCTTCAATTACTTCCTATAGTATTACAGTACTTATTATATAGGTCCTTCACATGTTTCAGTAGGTTTATTCCTAGGTATTTTATTCTTTTTCCTGCAATTGCACAGGAATTGTCTTTTTTTTCCCCCATTTCTTTTTCTCACGTTTCATTATTAGAGTACAGGAACATATTGGATTTTTAAACTTTGATTTTGTATCCTGAAACTTTACTGCATTTGTTTATTATTTCTAGTAGTGTTCTGATGGAGTCCTTAGTGTTTTCTATATAGAGAATCATGCCATCCACAAATAGTGACAGTTCAACTTCTTCCTTTCCTATTCAGATGCCTTTCATACCATTCTCTTGCCTGATTGCACTCACTAGAACCTATAGTCTTATATGAATCACAGTGGTGATACTGGCAGGTCTTGTCTTGTTCCTGATCTTACAGGAAACACTTTTAGTTTTTCACCATTAAATATAATGTTATCTGAGGGTTTGTCATATATGGTCTTTATTAGGTTAAGTTTCTTTCCTTCTATACTGATTTTGTTAAGTGTTTTGATCATAAATGGATGGTGTATCTTATGGAAGACTTTTTCTGCATCTATTGATATGATCATATGATTCTTATTTTTCAATTTGTTTATTATATAGTGTCACTGGGATGAAGCCCACTTGATCGTGGTGTACAATCTTTTTAATATGTTGCTGTATTCAGTTAGCTAGTATCTCATTTAGGATTTTTGCATCATTGTTTTGATAGATCTTGGTCTATAGTTTGTGTGTGTGTGTGTGTGTGTCTGTGTGTGTGTCTGTGTTATCTTTACCAGGCTTTGGTATCAGTGTAATGTTGACCTCATAAAATGAGTTAAGATATATTGCCTCTTATTTGACTTTTTGGAAGAGTTTGAAAAGAATCTTTGATATGTTTGGTAGCACCACTTGCTGTACCCTGGTGACTCCATGAGATTCTATCTCAACCAACTTGCATACCACATAAGCCTCTTTCAACGACAGAGAGAATCCTATAAGCAGCAAGAAAAAGGCAGCTAGTTACCTACAGGGAAAGTCCCATCAGACTATCAGCTGATTTCTCAACAGAAACATTGAATGTCAGAAGGGATTGGCATAAAATATTCAAAGTGATGAAAAAAAAAACAAACAAACCTACAACCAAGAGTACTATACCCAGCAAAGTTATCATTTGAAGTTAAAGGAGAGATTAAGAGCTTTCAGGACAAAAGAAAAAAGAAAAAAAGCTAAAGGAGCTTATCACCACCAAAACAGTATTATAAGAAATGTTAGAGTCTTCTTTAAGAAGAAGGAAAAAAAAGAACACAAATATGAATAATAAAATGGCAATAACTATGTACCTATCAATACTGCTTCATATATAAATGGATTAAATGTTCTAACCAAAAGACATAGGGTAGATGACCGGAAAAATAAAAATAAAAAAAAAAAAAACAAGGCCAAACCATATGTTGTCTACAAGACACCCACTTCAAATCAAAAGTCACACACAGATTGAAAATAAAGGGATAAAAGAAGATATTTGATGCAGATGAATACAAAGAAAAAGTTGGGGTAACAATACGTATATAAGAAAATAATTGAATTTAAATCAAAGTTTATAATAATAGACAAAGAAAGATAGTTCATAATTACAAAGGGATCAATCCAACAAGAAGATATAACACTTGTAAACCTTTATACACAAAACAGAGGAGTATCTAAATATATAAAACAAAATTTGTGGACATTAAGAGAGAGAACGACAGTATGCAATCATCGTAGAGAACTTTCACATTTCATTGACATCAGTGGACAGATCTTGAGACAGAGAATCAACAAAGAAATAGTGACCTTAAATGACACGTTAGACCAGATGGGTTTAATTGATCTTTTTAGAGAATCTCACTCCAAATCAAAATAATAAATATTTATTTCAAGTGCATGTAAAAATTTTTTCTAAGATAAATTAAATCACAAAACAAGTCATGATAAATTAAAAAAATAATAAATCATATCAAGTATTTTCTCCTAATACAATGGTATAAAACTAGAAATTAATTCTAAGAAAAAAAATCGAAATATACACAAACATATGGAGGCTAAATAACATGCTACTAAACAATGAGTAGGTTAATAATGAGATCAAAAGAGAAATCAAGATACCTCGAGACTAATAAAAACACAATGAATCAAAATCTATGGGACTGTTTGAAATCAATTCTAAGAGGGAAATTCATAGCAATATAGGACTACCTTAAAAAAACATTAAAAAATGCAAAAAAAAAATCTCAAATAAATGATCTAACCTTATATTTAAAGGAACCAAAGAAAAAACAAAACCCAAAGTGAGTAGACCAATAAATAAATAAATAAAAAATAATAAACAGAGCGGAAATAAACAAAATAAAGTCTAAAAAATGATTTAAAAAATGGTTGACAAAATGAAGACCTGGTCCTTTGAAAAGGTAAAAAATAAATTGATAAGCGTTTAACGAGACTCATCAAGAAAAAAAGAGGGAGGACACTAATAACTTAAATCAAAAATGAATAAAGAGAAGTAACAACTGTCACTACAAAAATACAAAAAATAAATAAAATGGAAGAAAAGATAAATTCCTAGAAACATATAATTCTCTAAAACTGAATTAGAAAGAAACAGAAAATCTGAACCACTAATTACTCCAAAAAATTAAATCAGTAAAACAAGCAAACAACAACAACCACAACAACAAAAAAAAGTCTCAAAAAACAAAAGTTCTGGACTGCATAGCTTTGCAGGTGAATTTTACCAAGTATTTACAAAAAAAATTAATACCTGTTCTTCTTAAACTATTTGAAAAATTTCAAAAGGAAAGAAGGCTTCTAACCACATTTTACAAGGCCTACATTACCCTAATTGCAAAACCACACAAAGACATTACAAAAAAATTAAATTATATGCTGATATCCCTGATGAACATAGATGCAAAAATCCTCAACAAAATATTAACAAACAAAAATCAGCAATACATTAAAAAGATTACCTACCATAATCAAGTAGGATTTATTCTTGGGATGCATGGTTGGTTCGATAGCTACAAAACAATTAATATGATACACCATATAAACAAAATGAAAGATAAAATCATATGATCGTATAAATAGATGCAGAAAAGGTGTTTGGCAACATCAAGCATCCATTTATAATAAAAACTCTCTGCAAAGTGGGAATAAAGGGAACATACATTTACATAATAAAGACCATATACAACAAACACACAGCTAACATCATACTCAAAGGTGAAAAGCTAAATTGTATTTTTAAAACAAAAGCATTTTCCTTAAAATCAGGAATAAGACGAACGTTCATTATTATCAGTTTTATTCAACATAGTATCGGAAGTCCTAGCCATGGCAATCAGACACGAAAAAGAAATGAAATGCATCTATATTGAAAAGAAAGATGAAAAAGTGTTATTCCTTGCAGATGACATGATACTATATAACACTAAAGAATTCACACACACACACTTGCGCGCACACACACACACCCACACATACACACACACACACACACACACAATTAGAACTGATAAATGAATTCCGTAAAGTAGCAGGATGCGAAATTAATACTGAGAAATTCTTGCATTCTTATACACCAATAATAAACTATTAGAAAGTGAAATTGAGAAAACAATCCCATTTACAATAGAATAATAAAAAAAAAAACCCTCAGAATCAATTTAACCAAAAAGGCAAAAGACATATATTTTAAAAACTATAAGATATTGATTAAATAAATTGAAAACAAAACAAAATAAAACAACAACAACACAAATAAATGTAAGCATATGTTATGCGCATGGATAGAAAGAACTATCATTATTAAAATGTCCATACTACCCAAAGCAACCTTTAGATTTCATGTAAACCTTAACAAAATACCAATTGTGTTTTTTTTCTTTTTACAGAATTAGAATAGTCTTAAAATTTATATATAATCATAAAAGACCCCTAATAGCTATAGTAATTTTGAGATAGAAAAACAAACTTGGAGGTATCATGCCACCTGATATCAAACTATACTTCAAGGCTACTATAATAAAAATAGCTTGATATTGGCATAAGAACAGACGTATAGATTGATGGAACAGAATAAAGAGCTTGGAAATAAACTCATGACTATATGGTCAATTAATCAATATCAAAAGAGGCAAGAATATGCAATAAGGTAAAGATAATCCATTTAATAAATGATGTTGAGAAAACTAGACAGATACATGCAAAAAATGAAACTGGACCTTTCTTATACCATGCAAGAATAAACTGGAAATGAATTAAAGATTTAAATATAAGAACCAAAACCATTAAACTCTTAGAAGAAATAATAGGCAGTAAACTTCCTGACATTGCTCTTATTAAAATTTTAAAAATGTATTTATTTAAATTAGTTTCAAGCATACAGTACATTGGTGAGACATCTATATAGTTCATAAAACAATTCCTTCAATTGTTCCCTCCCTCCTCTGGCCCTCTATCTAACCATATTAATGCTAACTGGATTCCCTCTGATGTATGTGCTCTCTCCCCATCTCCATGACCAACTATCAACTACTAATTTATACTTCTTTAATCCTTTACCCCATTCTCCCAGTTCCCCAACACCCCTCCTCTCTGTCCATCACCAAATTGTTCACTATATTTGTGAGTCTGTTTTTGATTAGTTTGTTCTTTTTGTTTCTTAGATTCTGCATATAAATGAAATCAAATGGTATTTATCTTTCTCTGTCTGACTTATTTCACTCAGCATAATAACCTCTAGGTCCATCTATCTTGTTGCAAATGGTAGGATTTCATTTTTTTAATCTCTGAGTAATATTTCATTGTATATATTTACCACAACTTCTTTATCTAATTGTCTGTTAATGAGCATTTAGGTTGTTTCCATATCTTGGCTATTGTAAATTGTGCGGGCATTAAATTGTTTGATAAACCTTTTTAGTCAAGGGAAAGAAAATTGTTAAAAAAATAAAGAAATGGGACTACATCAAGCTAAAAAATTTGCACAGAAAAGGAAACCATCAACAAAATGAAAATACAACTTACTGAATGGAAGAAGTTATTCACCAGAGATACATCCAATAAGGGGTTAAGAGTAAAAAATTATGAAGAACTCATTCGAATCAACACCAAAACACCACCACCACCACCACCAACAACAACAAGAACAGTAAATAATACAATTAAAAATGGGCAGAGGATCTAAATAGACAGTTCTCTCAAGAGGAAATACAGTTTGCCAATAGAAATATGAAAAGATGCTCAACATCACTAATCACCAGAGAAATGCAAATTAAAACCACAATGAGGTATCACCTCACACTTGTCTGAATGGTGAGCACCAATAAATTAATAAGCCAGTATTGGTGAGGATGTGAAGAAAAGGGAAACCTCGTTCACTGTTGGTGTGATTGCAAATTAGGGCACCCACTATGAAAAACAAATTGGAGATCTTTCAAAAAATTAACATAGAACTACTTTATGATCCAGGAATTCCATGTCTGGGTATTTACCTGAAGGAATCCAAAACATTAATTTGAAAAGATACATTCACCCAACATTCACTGAACACTATCTACAATAGCCAAGATATGGAAGCAACCTAAATGCCATCAAGACGATTGGTTAAAAAAGAAGTGGTACATATATAAAATGAAATACTACTATGCCATAAAAAGACATGAAATCTTATCATTGTGACAATATGGGTGGATCTAGAGGGTATTATGGTAAGTGAAAAAAGTCAGATAGAGATAGACAAATATCATATGATCTCACTTATATGTGACATCTAAAAAACAAAGTAAATGAACAAGCAAAACTGAAACAGACTCATAGAGAACAAACTGATGGTTGCCAGATGGGAGGTGTGTTGGAGGACTGGGTGAAAAAGAGGAAGGAATTAAGAAGCACGAATTGTTAGATTAAAATTGTCATGGGAGTATAAAGTATATCATAAGAAATATAGTCAATAATTGTAATAACTATTCAGGCTGTCAGATGGTACTAGATATAACAGGGTGATCACACTGTAAGTTATATAAATTTCTAATCACTATGTTGTACATATAAAACTAATATAATATTGTATGCCAACTATAATTAAAAAATAAAAATATATGAGATAAAATTTTAAAAAGATGGCATGTTAGATTAATATTTATAACTCTCAACAATGGGCGAATAACTATGCACAGAGTTAAGTGTCCAATTACTTTTTAATTAAATTTATTGCGTAACATTGGTTAATACAATTATATAATTTTCAGGTATACATTATAATTTGACATCTGTATATTCTACCACCCAAAGTCCAATTTCCTTCAGCTACTATGTATTTGATCCCCTTTACCCATTTTGCCTTCCCACTACTACCCTATATTTGACCTCATTTATCCTAACCCCCTGTTCCGCCATCCCCTACCCTCTGGTAACCACTAGTCTATAGTCAATGTCCACGAGTCTCAGTTTGTCCCATTCATTTGCTTTTAGGTTTATATCCCACATATAAGTGATATCATGTGATTTTTAACTTTTTCAGTCTGGCTTATTTCGCTTAGCATGCTTATCTCGAGGTCCATCCAGGTTGTCTCAAATGGCAGTATTTTGTCTCTTCTTATGACTGAGTAATATTTCATTATATATAGTACCATCACTTCTTTAGCCAATCATCTATAATAGTACACTTCGGTTGCTTCCGTGTCCTGGCTGATATGAATAATGACGCTATGAACATTGCTGTGCAAATATCTTTTTCAGATATAAGTTTTCAAATCTTTGAGATAAATACCCAGTAGAGGGAATGCTGGATCATATAGTAGATCAATTCTTAATTTTTTGAGGTTCTCCATACTGTTTTCCATAATCACTGTACCAATTTGCAGTCCCACCAGCAGTGTATGAGGGTTCCTTTTTCTCTATACCCTCTCCAGCACGTTATTATTTGTCCTGTTGATTATAGCTATTATGACAGGTGTGAGATGGTATCCTATTGTGGTTTTGATTAACATTCCTCTAATAGCTAGCAATGTTGAGGATCTTTTCAAATATCCTTTGGCCATTTGTACGTCCTCTAAGGAGAAGTGTACGTTCAGGTCCTCTGCCCATTTTTTGATTGGATCATTTGCTTTTTTGTTATTGAGTGGTCTGAGTTCTTTGTATATTTTGGATATCAGGCTCTTATCTGAGACGTTGCTTGCAAATATATGTTCCCTTTCGGATGACTGTCTCTTTACCTTATCGACAATTTCTTTTGCTGAGAAGAAGCTTTTTAGTTTGATGTAGTCCCATTCATTTATTTTAGCTTTAACTTCTGATGATTTTGAGGTCTAATTCATAAAAACTTCTTTTAGTCCAAGGTCCTTGAATTTTGTTCCTATGTTTTCTTCTGTTGCATTTTGTTTCAGGTCTTATATTCAGGTCCTTCATCCATTTTGAGTTAATTTTGTTGTGCGAGGATAGACATTCTACTTTCATTCTTTTGCAGATAGTTTTCCAGTATTTCCAACACCATTTATTGGAGAGGCTTTCTTTTTCCCACTGTATGTTTTTGGAATTCTTGTCAAAAATTATTTGCCCATGTAAATATGGGTTTACTTTTGGACTCTCAATTCTGTTCCACTGGTCATGGGTCTGTTTTGCTGCCAATACCATGCCATTTTGATTACTGTCACTTTATAGTATAATTTGAAGTCGGGCAGAGTGATACCTCCAGTCTCGTCCTTTTTTTCTCAGGATGACTTGGTGATTCAGGATCTTTTGTGATTCCATAAAAATCACATGGGTTTTTGTTCTATTTCTTTAAAAAAATGCATATGGGATTTTGATGAGGATTGCATTAAATCTGTGTAATTCTTTAGGTAATATGGTCATTTTAACTATGTTGATTCTTCCAGTCCAAGAACACAGAATATCTTTCCATATCTTTGTATCTTCTTCAATTCCTTTTAATAGGTTATTGTTGTTTTCATTATATAGGTCCCTCACATGTTTTCTTAGATTTATTCCTAGGTTTTTGTTGCAATTGCAAAAGAAATTATTTTTTCTACTTCTTTTTCTGAAACTCCATTATTAGAGTATAGGAACACTATGGATTTTTGAACGTTGTTTTTGTATAAAGAAACTTTACTGTATTTGCTTATTGTTTCTAGTAGTGTTCTTGTGGCATTCTTAGGGTTTTCTATATAAAGAATTATATCATCTGCAAATAGTGACAATTTGACTTCTTTGTTTCCTATTTGGATGCTTTTCATCTCTTTCTCTTCTCTGATTGCACTTGCTATGACCTTCACTGTTATACTGAATAACAGTGGTGATAATGAATAGTCTTGCCTTGTTCCTGATCTTAGAGGGAAGGTTTTTAGTTTTTCACCATTAGGTATAATGTTGGCTGAGAGTTTGTCATATATGGCCTTTATTATGTTAAGGTACTTTCCTTCTATACCAATTTTGTTAAGTGTTTTGATCATAAATGGATGCTGTATTTCGTTGAAGGCTTTTTCTGCATCTATTGATACTGTCATATGATTCTTATTCTTTAATTTGTTTATATGGTGTATCACATTAATCAATTTATGAATGTCAAACCATCCTTCTTATTCTAAGATAAAGCACACTTTATTGTGGTGTATAATCTTTTAAATTAGCTGCTGTATTCAGTTCACTAGTATCTTATTTAGGATTTTTGCATCTGTGTTCATGAGAGATGTTGGTCTTTAGTTTTCCTTTACTTTGTTATCCTTACAAGGTTTTGGTATCAGAGTAATATTGGCCTCATAAAATGAGTTGGGAAGTATGGCCTCCTTTTGTCTGCTTTTCTGCTTTCTGCCCTAATGACTAGACCCTGCCACTGGTTGATTGGAACTCACAAACTCTTTCAGGCAGGGCTGTTCAAGGAACTCACTACACCTTCTCTTCTCCACATGCTCTTCCAGGGAGATCCGGTGGCTATGAGAGGCAGCTTTTTTATTTTCTCAGTCTCCCTCCCGACACCCAGATTTCTGAACTGTTGTAGTTCTTATGCGCAGATCCTACACTCAGATGTGTTGGTGTGCAGTTTGGGTGTTTTTTTGTTGAGTTTTAGATGTTCAGCTTACTGTTGTTTCAAGAGGAAAGGTCTGGGTACTTCTCTCACTCAGCCATGTTTTGTTTCACTCAAAAATACATAGTTTTACATCTTGGAAATCAGTGATGTGCATAAAGGATACTTTAAAAGATTATGCAGTTCATCTACCTAATTTTTCTAGGTTTGCCTCCTCAAGTCAAGTTGGTCATCGCTGGAGTCACGGGCCACCTCCTGGGGTCGGACCCGGGCATATGGAATGGTCATCACTGAGAAAGGCCGAGGTAGTCTGAGAGGCTGGCACAGCACCAGGCGTTTGTGGGCTCCAGAGGTTCCTCTTCAAACTGTGGTGTCAGAAGACTCTGTTGTGGTGTTGTGGAGGCGGCAGCCTCTGGCTTCAGACGTGACACTGGACATGACTCGCCCCTCACAGTTATTTTTTGATGACTACCTGAATATATAAATGTGTGAATAAATGAATATAGACTTAATTAAAGACATCAACCACTGTCCAAAATTTTCAACAGACAAAATTACTCCTCTAAGTGATAGGCTTTGAGTATCTAGGTGATTTCCTCTTAAAATATTAAGTGTGTAGTTTACAATGCTTAGATTGATGAGATTGAATTGGGAAATGTATGAGGAGGCATTGATTTACAAGGACTAGAAATAAAATTGTGATTTTTTTTTTCAGAGTTTAGACCAGAGTTTCTTATCCTCAACCCTAAAGACATTTTGAATCATATAGTTATTTGTTGTAAGAAACTGTCCTGTTCATTGTAGAATGTTTAGCAGTATCCTTCACCTCTATCCATTACCTCCCAGTAGCACACCTCAACCTAGTTGTGATGACCCAAAATGTCTCTAGATATTTCCATATATCCTCTGGGTCAAGAGAGTAAAAATAATGCCTGGTTGAAATCCACTCTGTTAGACAACCACACCTAAGAAAAAGATTGCTATATCTGAGTGTACCACATTTTTATTTAAAAAGTAACAGGCATATATGGCTATAACACTGTCCCCATAAAGAGCTTGATGAGACTTTGGAAGGGATAAAGACTCCAGTGATAATAACAATAGCCCCTTAATTTTATATTATTATATATCTGACTTCTGAAGTGGTGTACCATCTGTTAAACCACCTTATTTTTCTTCTCAACGGTCTCATGAGATAGGTAAGATTATGGTTGTTTCCACTTCCCAACCACAGTTTTGACATATATATGAAACAGAAAGGCAAATAAAAATCAAGTGATTTAAGAGCCCATAGTTTAACTATAACTTGGATCTGTTAACTCTCAGACCTATATTTTTCATTAGATAATGATACCAAAGTCTTATCACTCTTAGATCTTTCACTTTCTGAGATGTAGTAAATCAGAGGGCAATATTAGAGAACAATGACCCTTTATCCTTCCACTTTGTCTCTTTTTCTCTGACTCAGATATATATATATATCTAGTACTTAAATATTAAAAGAGCTGGGATGGGAGAAAGTACTCAGCAAATTTATATCCTATTTCTCAAAAGCATAAAAATGACTGCACACACATTCCAAATCTGAAAGCCCAAAGGCGTATATTTTAATCATTATGTCACTCT
>NW_006431805.1:1220326-1228545 GCF_000325575.1 Pteropus alecto | reverse complement strand
AAGAAATAAATTAACATGGGCATCATTGTGTAATAAACACTTATGTAGAATATGGTAGTTAGCTCTTCATCACCATGTGGAATGGAAATCAAACATTTATAGAAAATCTACGAGACAAATATTGTGCTAAGCACTCTACGTACATTATCAAATTGCCCTCTTGTTTCTCAAACGCGAGGGTGATCTGGCTGCAGAGTTTTAGAGTAGAGTTAATGAGGCTACCTATCCTCATAGTCTCCTAGAGGATAAGAAAAAGAAAGCATATTGATACTGGGTAGGAAATTTTTAATTACAAGAACAGAGTACTCTCTGAGGTTGTGTATCTGTGCATGGAGGGTAACTGTAAAGCATGCTTTTTCTAAGAGGCAAATAAAGGGATTCATTGCTTTATTTCATTGAGGAATCATGAAATATAACGTTTCTACTGCAGAGGTCAGAAATTCGTAGCTAATTATATAAATAGAATTAATAGTTGTGTTTATTTCTAGCCCACCATTTTTGTTGTTGTTGTTGGGTACTAGTATTTAAATATTAGGAGATTTCACATACGAATATAGATTTTGTGGCTTCTCAAGAAAATAAAAATTCAAGAGGTTAGGCAACTTTCACCATATTTCTTCATGGTAAAATCAGGTAGATGTGAAAAGTCTGAATTCCCATTAGAAAAGGCACATGATCTCCAGTTTTTTTGTTTGTTTGTTTTAAGAGCAAGCAGATCCCGCATTGCATTTCAACTCTTACAGACTCATTTACTTTTCACCATGGCTTATAGGCATTTGCATTTGCAAACCGTGAATTCTGGAGTAACCTAAGCTGTTGCTTTTAACTAGAGATATAATTTTCCTCTTTTTGCCTCACCTTTCTTTTTACACTTGTCTCTTAGATATTTATTAAAATATTTTCTTTCTCAGAATTCAAAATGGCAGCTATTCAGGTGCACTCCACACTCATATGTTTAAAAAGACATTGAGAAAATTAATTTAATAACATGCATAATAAACAGTGCAGCATTTCTGATTGAAATATAAAATAACTACTTTTGAAATAAACTACTGGTAAAATATAGAGGTACAGGAGCAACAATGTAAGAAAATCTTACAGTTAGTATCAAAAGAATACAATTAGCAAGTGGGTAGACATTCGTGTTTGAATTCGTGTGTTTTTGTGTTGTTTTGTTTTTCTGGTAATTTGAAAAACATCAAATAAAGAAAACAAATTTAAAGTAAAGAGTAAAAACCACCTTTCTTGTCCCAGTTAGGGACATACAAAAATGTATGTATCCTACATATTAACCTGTATCTACTGAACTGACTATATTTATCAATATGTTCTTTTCCCCCTTTAAAATCTAACAATAAATACAGTACATTGTCTTGTAAAGTAAATAGATTACTCTACATAATATTCTTATTCATTTATTTTTTCATTAGATGAGTTATATGCTTACCAAGAATCCATTCTATCTTTCATCAAAACCTGTTGTAGCAATCATACTTCTTATTGTAATTACAGATTTGACTTTTATGCAAAATACATATGAGTGTAAAAAGAAATACATCGTTTTTATTAAAAAAATGACTTCAATGCTCTGAAAGATTCAATAAAAGTGTGTTATTTAAAATTGTTGTAAAGCAATAAGGACAAAAAATGTAAATCTATAACTTTCTAAAATCATTTTGTAATCATTTGATTTGAAAGTGTCCTTTAACTTCCCATTCCTCTTTTAAAAAATTGAAAATTGTAGAATAATGAGTTATGGAAGTTACATATGCAAAAAATATTCTATGAGTTGATTCACATTCAAAAAATATCTTCTGCATGTCAAAGACTGGTGAGTGACTTGATCTTTAGGCATTTTAGCAAATAAAACAACAAAATATAAAAGATATATTATATACTTTTTAAAAAATCTTTACTTTTAGTAACTTTTGGATTACCAGATCAATTATCTATCCAGAATGTACCATAAAATGGAGCTTCTATTACATGGGATTTGAGCTCATCACCATGTTTCCATACCAGGGAAGATGAGTTGTAAAAGATTACTCTGATACACCCATTAATAATAGCTACATGTATGGCACTGTTTGAGCCAAAAATGTATAGATTCATTATAATATTCTCAATTAGACTGTTTAAGAAAGAGAGAGAAAAAGAGAAAGATATCTCACAAGATCTTCTCAAAATAAAGTCAGGCATGCGAAGTGTGCTTTTGAGACCCCATTATTCCCCGGGGTTTCACCCTCTCTCCCTGATATCCTGTGTTTCAAAATGCAAATGTTTAAATACACCTTCAGAGTGATGCCATAAGTATGGCAATGTGAGAGATGTCTCCAGATATCTGCCCTTGAAATAGCAATGAGTCGAACATCTACTACTCAACAAATAACACCAAACCTTCACAAAATCACATCTGAGTGAGTGATCAATGCAAAAGTGCTACCAAAGGTCAGAAACCCAGGAATTGGACACTAGACAGGGAGAAACAAAGAAGCGGCCTCTCCCTGCCTGAGCTACATGCAGGAGGAGAGGGAGGGGAGAAGGTGCAGCAGGTTCCCTGGATAGCCCAGCCTGAGAGAGCTGTGAGCTCCACACAGCAGCAGTGCCCAGGGATAAGGACAGAAATCAGAGAAGTGGGGATGGCAGAGAAGCAAGAGTTGATTATTACCAGCCATGATTGCAAAATGCCAGGCTAAGTCACATTCCCCATTCCCCATGCCAGAGGTCTTCTCCCCCCATATCCTCCTAAATCGAACACCAAACACCACAAAATCTCAGGGGAATCTGAGCGAACACTACCAAAACTGTCGCTAACACTGACAGGGACTGAAACTGAAGGTAGCGAGCATGAGTGAATATTTATAAGAAAAAAAAGGCATTTTTAAGACTTCTAAAATCAAGGATCCAAGAGGTTTAGACATCACCTACAGGAAACCAAAAGAAAAACTCATTCTTAGCAACAGGCTAGAGAGAGATCTTTATATAATACATTTTCTTCTTAGAAAAGAAAAGGAGGAATACACTTCCATTAATTCTCAGGCAGAGAAATAGTCCATTAAACACCATGAACAACCAAAATGACAAGACAGCTCAGAAAGGAAGAGAAAAATCTGCAGAAAATAAACTAACAAACATAGAAATATGTGACTTAAATGACAGAAAATTCAGGAAGGTACTTCTGAAAAAAACTCAATGAGATCCAAAACAATTCATATCAACAATTTTAGGAATTAAATAAAAATGATTACATGAGCAGAATGAATTCTTTATCAAAGAGATTGAAACCCTCAAAAAGAGCCAAATAGAACTTCTGGAGATGAAAAACACACTGAAAGATTTGAAAAATGAAATACCATGCTTGGGAAATAGAGTCGACCAAATGGAGAAAAGGATCAGTGACATCAAAAAAAGAAATCTAAAAAGAAATTAGAAGGAAGAAGAGAGAGAATGAAGAATGAAAAATAATAAAAGAGAAATACAAGAATTAGCTGATACCAACAGGAAAAAGAAATGTAGGAATAATGGTATTTTCAAAAGGGAAAAGAAGAAATAGGAATTAGAAATCAGTTTCAGACAAATAGTTAATGACAAATTCTCAAATCTAAGAAATGAATTGGAGCTTGTAATTCAAGAAGTAAACAGAACAACTAATTATCTCAAGCCAAAAAGGCCTTCTCCAAGACACATTGTATTAAAATTTTCAAAAACCAATGACAAAGAAAAAATTCTCAAGACAGTCAGGGGAAAAAAAAGACAGTAAGCTATCAATGGAAACTGTTAGGCTATCTTCAGACTTCTCAGCAAAAACCTTAAAAGCAAGAAAGAAGTGGAACTAAATATTCAAACTATTAAATGAAAGAAATTACTTGTCAAGAATAGTGTATCCAGCAGAGCTCTCTTTAAGAAATGAAGGAGAAATAAGACTTTTTCAGACATATAAAAGTTGAAGGAAATCTCCACTATGAGACCTACATTACAGGAAATACTGAAAGGGATCAACTCACCTGAAACAAAATGACAAAAGTACATAACTATGAGTAAGGAGACTAGCAGACAGACAGAAGCAGAGTAGTTCGACCCTTACTAAGAACAGGGCATTATAAGCATAAACAATAAGAAGAGATTTGCTATTCCAAGATTGTAATGAATGTTCAGCATACATATGGACAATCTGAGATAACACCAGAAATGGGAGGATTCAAAGATACAAATTTCAAAGGGGAGTGGAAATGAGGCACATACAGAAGAAAATGGAAAACTACATACATATAACTATCCTTTATATATTCATAATGGTAACCACACGCCAAAAATTCAGAACTGAAATATATAACATAAAGAAATATATATATAACTATCCTTTACATATTCATAATGGTAACCACATACAAAAAAAATAAGGAACTGAAATGTATACCATAAAACATGTAGGATGAGGGAAAATCCAAAAAACACAACTAAAAACATAAAAAGTAACAGAAACACAAACAAGGCAGTAATGGAAACATGAAGCTATAAAAAACAAAAGATAAAATGGCTATAGAAAAACTTCATATTTCAGTAAGCACCCTAAATGTAAGCGGACTGAATTCACCAATAAAAAGGCACAAATTTGCCGATCAAATGAAAAAAAAAAAAAAAAACAAAATCCAACCATATGAAGCCGCTAGAAGACACATCTTAGTTCCAAACACAAATATAGACTCAAAGTGAAAGAGTGGAAAATGATATTTCAAGCAAATGACATTCAGAGAAATACAGGAGTAGCAGTATTAATATTGGACAAAATAGACTTCAAAATAGAAAAGGTAAAGAAAGATTCAGAAAGACACTTCATAATGATAAAGCAAATCATACACCAAGAATCCATAACACTTAATATCTATGCTCCCAATTAGAGAGTCACAAAATATATAAGCAATTACTAACAGAAATAAAGGGAGAAACAGACCAAAACACTATCTTAGTAGGGGACCTAAATAACCCATTGTCAAATATGGACAGATCATACAAACAGAATATCACTAAGGAAATAATATCCTTAAATGATACATTAGACCAATTGGACATAATTGATATTTACAGAGCCTTTCATCCAAAAACACCTATTTATACATTCTTCTCTAGTGTACGTGGAACATTCTTAAGATTGACCACATACTGGGACACAGAGATAGCCTCAACAAATGTAAGAGGGTTGAAATCATACCAACCATATTCTCTGACCATAATGCTTTGAAGCTGGAAATCAAGTGTAAAAAGAAAGCGAGAAGAACCACAAACACATGGAGATTAAACAACAAGCTATCAAAGAATAAATGGGTCAGAAAAGAAATAAAAAGAGAGATGAAGAGATTCATAGAAAATAATGACAATGATAGTACAATATAGTACAATATATCAAAGATTTGGGGACATGGCAAAAGTGATAATAAGAAGAAAGTTCATACCATTACAGACCTATTTCAGGAAATAAGAATGAGTCCAAATAAACAATCTAACATTTTAAAAACTAGAAAAAGAAAAATAAATAAAGCCTAAAATCACGAGAAGGAAAGAAATAATAATCAAAATTAGAGCAGAATTAAATGAAATTAAAAACAAATCAAACAAACAGACAAAAAAAACAGTAGAAAAAATAAATGCAACTTCTTTGAGAAGTTTAATAAAACTAGCATCCACTGGATAGACTTACTAAAGAAAAAAGAGAAATGACACAAATAAACAAAATCAGCGATGAAAGAGAGAAATTACGACAGAAACCCCAGAATTACAAAGGATCATACAAGAATCCTATGAAAAAGTATATAATACCAAATTTAATAACCAAGAAGGAATGGGCCAGTACTTAGAAAAATACAACCTTCCTAGACTGAATCGAGAACTGAAAAATAGACCGATCAGTAGTATGGAAATTGAAACAATCATCAAAAACCTACCAAAAAAGTAAAAGTCCAGGATCAGATGGCTTCACCAGTGAATTCTACCAAACATTCAAAGGAGGTTTAATAACCATTCTCCTCAAACTCTTCCAAAAAATAGAAGAGGAGGCAATACTTCCTAACTCATTTTATGAGGCCAATATTACCCTGATACCAAAACCTGGTAAAGATAACACAGAAAAAGAAAACTACAGACTGATATCTCTCATGAGCACAGATGCAAAAATCCTAAATAAGATACTAGCAAACCGAATAAAGCAACACATTAAAATAGATTATACACTACGATCAAGTGAGCTTCATCCCAGAGGCACAAGAATGGTTCAACATATGCAAATCGAATAATGTGATACACCACATAAACAAAGTAAAGAAATAAGAATCATATGATTATGGCAATAGATGCGGAAAAAAAGTCTTAGACAAGATACAGCATCTATTTATGATCAAAACACTTAATACAATAGATATAAAAGGAAAGCACCTTACAGTTAAAAGTCATATACAACAAACACTCAGCCAACATTATATGGAATGGTGAAAAACTAAAACCTTTCCTCCAAGACCAGGAACAAGACAAGGTTGTTCATGATCGCCACTGTTATTCAATATAACATTAGAGGTCCTAGGGAGAGCGATTAGGCAAAAGAAACGTATGAAAGACACCCAAATGGGAAATGAAGAAGTCAAAATTTCACTATTTGTGGAGAACATGATTATCTATATTGAAAACCCTAAAGATTCCACAAAAACAGTACTAGAAACATTAAGGAAATGCAATAAAGTTTCTAGATGCAAAATCGATGTCAAAAATTTAGTGCTCCTATACTTTAATAACAAAGTGTCAGAAAAAGAAATGGAAATAATAATTATTTTTGCAATTGCAACAAAAAAGAATAAAATAACTAGGAATAAATCTAACGAAACATATGAATTACCTATATAATGGAAACTATAAGACCCTATTAAAAAAATCGAAGAAGATGCAAAGAAATGGAACGATATTCCATGTTCTTGGATTGGAAGAATCAACATAGTGAAAATGACCATATTACATAAAGCATTATACAGATGTAATGCAATTCCCATAAAAAATCTATTAACAGTTATTAAAGAAATAGAACAAAAAAATCATCAAATTTGTATGAAAGCACAAAACACCCCCAATTGCCAAAGCCATCCTGAGGAAAAAGAACAAGTTTGGAGGAATCACTCTGTCCAACTTCAAATTTTACTACAAAATGACAATAATCAAAACAGCATGGTATTGGCAGAAAAGAAAATAGACACACAGACCAGTGGAACAGAATCGAGGGTCCAGAAGTAAACCCATGTTTATATGGGAAAATAATTTTCAACAAAAGAGCTAAAAACATACGGGAAACACATAAAAGGAAAGCCTTTTCAATAAATGGTGCTTTGAAAACTGGAAAGACAACTGCAAATGAATGAAACGAGACTATTATTTATTATCATACACCAAAATAAACTAAAAATGGATTAAAGACATGAATTTATGATCTGAAACAATAAAGTGCATAAAAGAGAACATAGAAAATAAACTCAAGGACCTTGCACTTAAAGATTATGAATTTGACCTCAAAGGCAAGGGAAGTAAAAACAAAAATAAATGAATGGGACTACTACAAACTAAAAATCTTCTGCACAGCTAAAGAAATCATCAACAAGGTAAAAATGCAACCATCCGAGTGGGAAAATATATTTGCAAGCAATGCTTCCGATAAGGGCTTAATATCCAAAATATACAAAGAACTCACACAACTCAATAACAAGAACAACAACAACAACAATGAAACAATCCAATTATAAAATAAACAGAGGACCTGACAGACTCTCCTCTCAAAAAGACATACAATTGGCCGAGAAATACATGGAAAGTTTCTCAACGTTGCTAGCTATTAGGGAAATGGAAATCAAAACCACAACGAGATACCATCTCATACCTGTTAAAATAGCTATTATGAATAGGACAAGTAATAACAAATGTTGGAGAGGATAAGGAGAAAAAAGAACCCTCATACAGTGCTGGTGGGACTGCAAATTGGTAGAGCCACTGTGGAAAACAGCATGGAGGTTCCTCAAAAAATTAAGAGTTGATCTACCATAAGATTGAGCATCTTTTCATATGTCTATTGGCCATCTGTATTTCCTCTTTTGAGATATACTTATTCAGGTCTTTTGACATTATTTATTCATTCATGCATTCATTCATTCATTCATTCATTCATTTATTTATTTATTTATTTATTTATTTAT
>NW_006431805.1:1215046-1219797 GCF_000325575.1 Pteropus alecto | reverse complement strand
TGGAGACTACATTGGGAATATAGTTGATATTATGGTAATGGTTATGTGCAGTGCTAGATGAGTGCTAGAGTAATCAGGAAGATCACTTCATAAATTATGTAAGTGTCTAGACATTATACTGTATATTTAAAACTAATATTAAATTAAATTAAATTTAAAAATATAATTACAATAAAATTCATAATATGAAATACATAGATACAAAAGATGTGTAGGATCTGTCCACTGAAAACTACAAGAGCTGCTGAAAAATTTTATAGAAGACTGAACAAATGGAAAATTATATTTTTTTATGCATCAAAAGGTTCAACTAGAAAAATGTAATTTCTCCCAAAAATTGCCTATAGGTTTAATGAAATGCCTATTAAAATGTTAGCCAGATTTAACATAGTCACAGACATGTTTATTCTAAGATTCATATAAAAATGTAAAGTAACTAGAATAATCTAAGCAACTTTGAAATATAAGAACAGAGATGGAGGTTTAATATTACTGAATATATCATATATCACCCCAAATCTAATCTAAATGTGTCTACTTCTCTTTGTCTCCAGTCAATGTCACCAAAGTTCATATATCCATCATGTCTTGCCTGCTTCCTAGGCCATTCAATATTTTGTATCATGTAGAGTATTGTCAATTGCATACCAATAGTAATTGTATCACAAATATTTTTGACTAATAAACAAAAATGTGTTTTTAAGGAAATTATTAATATCAAATGCTGGCATTATTAAAATAAAACTTTTCAAGGTCCAAGTAACCATAATATTGGTCTAAAACATCTCTAGCTCTCAAATTCTAAAGACACGATTAAACCATATGTATACTTTGACAAAGTGTACAATCAGGATGGATAACCTACCTTCTAGATTTTTTCCTTTAGCTCATGTTGTATATCAAGGATATCAATATGAAAATAATATTTGCTGATTTATTGGACAAAAGAACGGACAAACTAGTTTAAAATGAATACTGTTTCTGCTGAAAAAAATGTATTAAATCAATTTAGGCTGCTGTACTGAGTCCAGGTTTCTAGACAAAATTAAATAAACTATTATTCCCTGGCACTGCCATATTCTACAATATCTTTAGTATTTTCTATGTATATTTAAACCATGGCACAAAATTTATGTTCTACTAAGGAGATTGTAACAGGTTGTGTATTAAATCCAAATATCCATCTTTAAGGATAATAGGCAAAGACCGATTTACTTTTATTTGAATGAATGTCCTTGGGGTCACTAAGTGTCTGGGGAAGGTATTAGAATTTCATTATTGGTGTTTATGCTCAAGCTCAGTCTTAAGCAAGCCTTGCTGAAACTCACTGTCAACAGCTGAAAGCAAGAAAGAGGCCTAGAAAAATCAAACAAATAAAACTTCTCTTTGGAAGTTTATCTGAACCTTGATTCTTTCAAAGAAGGATGCTGCCATTTCATCTAAATGCCCCATTGACTATAAAAACCTTAGAAGAATGGTTACCAGGAGCGGGGGTTGGGTGGGTAGAGGAAATAGGAAGATGTTGGTCAAAGGGTACAAACTTTGAGTATAAACTGAATAAGTTCTGGAGGTCTAATGTACAGCATGATAACCATAGTTAATAATATATACTTAAAATTTGCTAAGCATATAGATCCAAGTGTTTTCACCACACACAAAAAAATGATAATATTTTGAGATGATGGCTATGCTAACTGGATTAATTGTGCTAATTAATTTAAAATATATGGGGGGGGGTGAGTGAAAAAAAAGGGACAATGAAATACAAATTGTTAGAAAATATTCTTGGGTATGTAAAGTACAGCATAGGGAATATAGTCGATAATATTGTAATAACTGTGTATGATGTCAGGTGGGTATTAGACTAATTAGGGATCACTTTATAAATTATATACATGTCTAACCACTATGTTGTACACTTGAAACTAATATAAAATGATATTAAATGTAAACTCAATTGAAAAAAAATAAAAATGCATGTATATATATGTATATATATATATCTCAAAACATTATGTACACCTTAAATATATAAAAATTTAATGTGTCAATTATATCATAATAAATCTGGGAAAGAAAAGCCTTAGAAGGATCATTTGCTTGATAATCATGAATTTTAAGTGTTCCAGATTGGTTGATGACTATTGTAGAACTGAAGTGACACTTTTACTGAGGTTAAAGTAATGTTTAGAAGAACCATACCATTTATAAGTCTGAGCAGGAAATAACTGTCTATAACAATGAGATTTTAGAAAAAACTAGCATTTTAAAAATTATAAACATCATTTCACAACAAGGAAAAAAAACATTTTTATTCATCATGATTAGCTTTCAATATAATAGTATACAACTTTGGGTTTCAAAAATATATAAGATGCATTTCTTATGTGTATTTTTTAAGATCTTGTATTATTTTAATTGAGAGTACAGATGACTATATGTACATTTTTTTTAAAAGAAAGCATATATATTCTCTATGCATTGCAGGTAGTATTGATTTACAGATGTCTTATTTTGCTAGCGAAGTAGTAATGAACATTAATAGATTAAAGTGGTGTTTATTCTAGTGAACTCATTGCAACAAGCTATAGTAGATAAAATAAATAAAATACTTTAAATGGCTTTAGAATTAATAACCTTAATAAAAATAAAAGAATATATAGTTGTTCACTAGTAGATTTATATGGTTATTTAACAATCAAGTAAATGTTTTATAAAGGTCTGAGAATTTTTTATACCATCTTTATGTAATTGTTTTAAAGACCTATTTACTCTAATGAGCATTACGAGTAAGTCATTTACTTACAGATCAAAGATTTTAATTATATAAAGAAGTTATTCAGAAACAAAATATTCCATTAAGCTTCACAATTCATGAAATATTTGAGTTCAGATTTTTTCCTTGTTTAGAATTAATTGTTACCATTTTAAAAGTTTGTCTTGATTCACTAATTAGGGGAAAATATTTAAAGCCATAAAAGTAACAGGCATAATAAAGTTTTCTTGCCTTTTTCAAAATTTTACTCTTTTTATTATTTAGGACTCCAAATGCATTTTTCAACAGATATTTATTATGTGTACAAAACCACAGAGATCATTCACATACCAGAGTGTTGCATGATATTGATGTCCCTTGATGAAAGTAGAGGAAAATTCTGCTTCTAAGACCATTCGATAATATGTCTTAAAACAGACACCAGATTTTTCACTGTTTAAGTAGGACACATAAGCAAGGGGAAGTAAATAGGATGATCCATGTAGTAATGAATTAGAGGTAGAAAACCAGGATGAATTCATATTTGACTTAATACAGAAATGATTACACAGAGAAATATTTATAGATATGTGTATATACGCAAATTATATGGCCCTGTTTTGTCAGCTGAGAGAGTTTTAAAGCAGCGATATCCCAATAGCAATGAGCACACCCAGCACCATAATCTTGATTTCTAATACCTATCTGCAGTAAACATACACACACACACACACACACACACACAGCACGCATGCACGCCCGCGCGCGCGCGCGCGCACACACACACACACACACACACACACACACACACACACACAGAGGAACCCTTATATAATAGCTGATTCTTGGACTGGCTAAGGAAACAAAAGATAATCCTGGACCATATTGTAGTGCCAAAGGGTAAGAAAGTGCTAAAATATAGTGATTGGTATACATCAAATGAAAACAGGATCTAACTGAAAGAACTTACACTGGCGAAATCAGGAACGATTTGAGCAACAAAATAAGTAAAGTAGCACTGGATTCTAGCCTAAAGTATGAAATAACTATCCTATTATAAGTAAATGATTGAACAAATAAGTTAATGGTAATAAATTAATAAATTGCAGCATTCATCACAGTGGCCAAGACATGGAAACAACTGAAATGTCCTTTATAGATGATTGGATAAAGAAGATCAAGTACATATATACAATAGAATATCATTCAGCCATAAGAAAAGATGAAATCTGCCATTTGTGACAACATGAATGGATATTGAGATGATTATGCTAAGCAACATAAGTCAGACAGAAAATGTTGAGAATTATATGATTTCACTTATATGTGGGATATAAAACTAAAAGTAACAAACAAACTTGACAAATAAACAGAGCTTCATGGACACGAACAGTGAATTTTTGGTTACTAGAGTTTCCTTTTCCCTCTGATAAACAGATAGGGATAAAAGTGGTCAAATATTTGGTGACAGAAGAAAATTTAACTTTGAGTGGTGAACATACAATACCATATACATGTATTGCTGAATTGTATACTTGAAACTAATTTGATTTTATTAAGCAATGTCACCCCAATAATTTTATAATAAAAATATTTAAATATATTAAAAAATATATAGTAGAATCTCAATAAATCCTTTTGCAGTCACATAGCAAGTAATAGGTATAAGCACAAGTTTCCAAAATTCATTTTGAATTTTAAGTTTTTTAAATTAGAGTTGACATTCAATATTATATTAGTTTAAGGTGTACAGTATAGTGACTAGAAATTTATATAACTTATGAAGTGATCACTCCAATAAGTCTAGTATTCACCCGTTATCTTACATAGTTATTACAATATTATTGACAATATTGACAATATTCCCTATGCTGTACTTCACATCCACTTGACTATTTCATAACTGTCAATTTCTACTTCTTAATCTTTTTATCTTTTCATACAGCCTCCTAACCCTCCTTCCATCTGGCGAGCATCCGTTTGTTTTCTGTATCTA
>NW_006431805.1:1203545-1205801 GCF_000325575.1 Pteropus alecto | reverse complement strand
TGGCCAAAGCAGTCAGAAGGGGAAAGTTCATATCATTACAGGCCTACCTCCAAAAACAAGAACAAGCCCAAATAAACAACCTAAAGCTTCATCTTAAAAACAAACAAACAAACAAACAAACAAACAAACAAAAAAACTAGGAAAGAAATAATCACAATTAGAGCAGAAATAAATGAAATTGAAAAAAAAAACAATGGAAAAAAATAAATGCAAGAAAGAGCTCATTCTTTGAGAAGGTTAATAAAATTGACAAATGCCTGGCTAAACTCACTACAGAAAAAAGTGAAAGGACACAAAATCAGGGAGGAAAAAGGGGAAATTATGACAAACACTGCAGAAATACAAAGGATCATACAATAATCCTATGAAAAATAATGTAACATCGAATTTAATAACCTAGAAGAAATGGTCCAGTACTTAGACAAATGCAACCTTCTTAGACTGAATCAAGAAGAACTGGAAAATCTAAATAGACCAATCAACAGTATGGAAATGGAAACAATGATCAAAAACCTATCAAAAAGTGCAAATCCAGGAGCAGATGGCTTCACCAGTGAATTCTATCAAACATTCAAAGATGATTTAATACCTATTCTCCTCAAAATCTTCCAAAAAATTGAAGAGGAGGCAATACTTCCCAAAACATTTCATAAGTCCACTATTACTCTAATACCAAAACCTGGTAAGATTAACACAAAAATAGAAAACTACAGACCAATATCTGTCATGAACACATACACAAAAATCCTAAACAATATACTAGTGAACCGAATACAGCAGCATATTAAAAAAATTATACACCACAATCAAGTGGGCTTCATCCCAGAGACACAGGGATGGTTCAACATAAGCAAATCAATTCATCTGATACACCATGTAAACAAATTAAAAAATGAGAATCATATGATCATATCAATAGATGCAGATGATATCAATAGATGAAGAAAAAGCTTTTGACAAGATTCATTTATGATCAAAACACTTAAAAAAATCAGTATAGAAGGAAAGTACCTTAACATAATAAAGGTCATATGTGACAAATCCTCGGCTAACATTATATTTAATGGTGAAAAACTAAGAAACTTCCCTCTAAGATCAGGAACAAGGTAAGGCTGTCGACTATCGCCACTGTTAATCAATATTACATTGGAAGACCTAGCAAGTACAATCAGATGAGAGAAAGTTATCAAAGGCATCCAAATAGGAAATTAAGAAGTCTAACTGTCACTATTTGCAGATAGCATGATTCTCTATATAGAAAACCATAAAGACTCCACAAGAACATACTAAAAACAATAAGCAAATACAGTAAAGTCTCTGGATACAAAATCAACATTTTAAAATCCATAGCGTTCCTATAACCTAATAATGAAGTGCAATAAAAAGAATAAAATACCTAGGAATAATTTTAACAAAAAATGTGAGGAACCTATATGATAAAAACTACACGATCTTATTAAAAGAAATCGAAGAAGATACAAAGAAATGGAAAGATATTCCGTGTTCTTGGAGTGGAAGAATCAGCATAGTTAAAATGACCATATTACCTAAAGTATTATATAGATTTAGTGCAATCCCCATCAGAATCTCATTTGCATTTCTTAAATAAATAGAACAAAAATCATCAGATTTGTATAGAAGCACGACAGACCCCGAATTGTCAAAGTCATCCTGAGAAAATGAACGAGGCTGGAGTCATCACTCTGCCTGACTTCAAATTATACTGCGAAGCGACAATAATCAAAACGGCATGGTTTTGGCAGCAAAACAGACACAGGGAACAGTGGAACAGAATCGAGAGTCCAGAAGTAAATCCATATTTATATGGGCAAAGAAGCCAAAGACATACAGTAGAGAACGGAAAGCCCTTCAAGAAATTTTGTTGGGAATACTGGAAAGCCAACTGTAAAAGAGTGAAACTAGACTATTGTCTATCACCACAGACCAAAATTAACTCAAAATGGATTAAGGACCTCAATATAACTCTTGAAACAATAAAATGCATAGAAGAAAACATAGGAACTAAACTGAAGGACCTTGGACTTAAAGAGGGTTTTATGAATTTGACTTCAAAAGCAAGGGAAGTGAAAGCTAAAATAAATCAAACTAAAAAGCTTCTGCTCAGTAAAAGAAATTGTCAACAAGGTAAAGATGCAACCATTGAATCGTAAAATATATTTGCAAGCAATGCCTCCTATAAGGGCCTAATATCCAAAATATACAAAAAACTCATATGTCTCAATAGCAACAACAATA
>NW_006431805.1:1194059-1201867 GCF_000325575.1 Pteropus alecto | reverse complement strand
TGACTTCTCTTCTCCCACAGATTTGTGTTCATCTTAGGAGGTGGCCCCACATGTCCAAATCAGAAAAAGTCAGAATAAGAGACCCCAGGGCTGAAAACTAGAGTTGGCATGTAATATGTAGTCAAAATAAATAAATAAATGAATGAATGAACAAATGAATGAATGAATGAATGAATGAATAAATAAATAAATAAATAAATAAATAAATAAATGTTTTCTTGTTTCTTGATGTAGGCCTCTATTGTTATGAATATCCATCTTAGTACTGCTTCACTGTGTATTATATATTTTGGGTTGTGGTGTTTTCATTTTCACTTCTTTCAAGGTATTCTTTGATTTCTTCCTTTATCTCTTTGTTAACCCATTTATTGTTAAGTAGAAAGTTGGTTAGCTTCCATGTGTTTGCGTGTTTTTCCCTTTTCTTCTTTTGGTTTGTTTCTATTTTTTTTACAATTGTGATCACAAAAAACATCACGTATGATTTCAATATTCTTAAATTTACTGAAACTTGTTTTGTGGCCTAACACTTGGTTTATCCTGAAAAACGTCCCTTGTGTATTTGAAAAGAATGTACATTCTGCTGCTTTGGGGTGAGCTACTCTAAAATTATCAGTTAAGTTAATCTGATCTAATGTAATTCTAGTTCCCTGTTTCCTTGTTGATTTTCTGTTTGGATGATCTACCTATTGATCTCAATAAGATGTTAAAGTCCCATATTATGACTGTGTTACTGTCATTCTCTTCCTTTATGTGTATCAATGCTTAGTTTATATATTTAGATGCTCCTACGTCGCCTACATAAATGTTTCAAAGGATTATATCATCTTGTTGGGTCGATCTCTTTATCATTATGAAATGTCTTTCTTTGTCTCTTATTATAGCCTTTGTATCAAACTTTATTTTGTCTGATATAATTATTGCTACCCCAACTTTATTTTGTTTCTATTTACATAAAATATATTTTTCCCTTTACTTTCTGTCTCTCTATTTATTAATCTGAAGTGGGTCTCTTGTAGACAACATATGTATAAATCTTCTTTTCTTATCCATTAGGCTACTCTATGTATTTTGATTGGATCATTTTATCCATTTACATTTGAAGTGACTATTCATAGGTACATAGTTATTGCCATTTTATTATTCATATTTATGTTCTTTTTCTTAAAGATGTCCCTTTAACATTTCTTGTAATACCGATTTTGTGATGATAAACTTCTTTAAGTTTTTAATGTCTGGGAAGCTCTTTAGCAGTCCTTTAATTCTAAATGATAGCTTTGCTGGGTAGAGTAATATTGATTGTAGGTTGTTGTTTTTCATCACTTTGAATATTTCATGCCAATCCCTCTGGCCTGCAAAGTTTCTTTTGAGAAATCAGCTGACAATCTCATGGGAACTCCCTTGTAGGTAACTAACTGCTTTTGTCTAGGTGCTTTTAAGATTCTCCCTTTGTCTTTAACCTTTGTCATTTTAATCATAATAGGTATAGGTGTTGGCCTTTTATAGTTCATCTTGTTTGTGACTCTCTGCACATTCTGGGCTTTTATGTCTATTTCTTTTGCCAGGTTAGGGAAGTTTTAAGTCATTATATCTTGAGATAATTTTTCAATTTCTTGCTTTCCCTTTCTTCTCCTTCTGATATCCCTATCATGTGAATGTTGGTACAGTTGATGTTGTCCTAAAGGGCCCTTAAATTATCGTTATTTAAAAAACAATTTTTTTTTTTGCCATTTTGATTGGATGTTTTCTGCTACCTTCTCTGCCAAATTGATGACTCAATAGTCTCTTCATCTAATCTGCTGCTGATTCTTTCTAGTGCATTCTTCATTTCAATCATTGTATTCTTTATTTCTGACTTGGTCTTTTTTATGGTTTTTATGTTCTTTTTATGCTTATTCTCTTTTTTGAATTCCTCATTAAGTTTTTTTGAGCATTCTTATAACCATTGGTTTAAACTCTGCATCTGATAGCTTGCTTCCCTACATGTCTTTTAGTTTTATTTTTTTTCTGAGTTATTTCCTTTTTTTTTCATTTTGGGCATATTTCTTTGCTTTCTCATTTTAGCTGCCTCTCTGTGATTCTTTCTATGTATTAGGTAGATTTGCTACATCATCCAGACTTGGCAGGGTAGCCTTCTATAGTATGTATTCTGTAGGACCCAGTGGTACAGTCTCTCTTATCACCTGAGCTGGGGGTTCCATAACAGTCTCTTATGTGGGGTGTGTGTACCCTCTTGTTGTAGTTGAAACTTGATTGTTATTGTCAGGTTAGTAGGGGTGTTAGTAGGGGTGTCAGACCCCAAGGCTGACTGGTTGTGAGGATTGTCCATGACACAATGTGGCAGCTACCTTGGTTGGGTGACCTCAAGAGTGAGATTTTCTCAATACGGTTCTTGTATTGGCTGAGACCACCCTTTTGGTGTGCTGCTCGTGGACTCCAAGAGTCCACAAGCTTGGGTGATCCCAAGAGTGGGATTTGCTCAGCAGGGTTCTTGTATTAGCTGAGACCACCCTTTTGGTGTGCTGCTTGTGGAGCTAATCAGACTTCTTTTGTTGTGGTCTTAAGTCTGTTTTATTTTGGGGCCTCTTGGGAGGGACTCTGGTGCATGCCCAGGTCAGTCACTGCCTGTGATCAGTAAGAGGTTACCTGATAAGATCTACAATGCAGCTGATAGGGTTTTCCTCCTTTGTTCCAGTTCTAAATTGTTCTCAACATCTACTGTACATTCCCCAAACATTAAACAAAATATTATAAGAAGGAAAACTCTGATTGTCAGCATCTTTGGCAGGGGGATTCATTGAAATGAGAATTTAATAATATTCAGTTCTATTAAATTTTTAGAAACTGAGTAGAATTATATCTATTCCAATATACCTGTCAATTCTTGGTCTTTTTGAGATCCTGTCAGTACTTGAGACATTTAAGTTTTGAATTAATCAGTTCCTATATCTGTGATTTAAAGTATTTTATTTGCCCACTCATCAGACATTTTTAAAAAGTGAATTTCCACGTTCACTTATATCTTACTCAGTAATTTAGAACAATGATTCCCAAATGTTCTTTTTTCTCGTGGGGAAATTAAATGTAATATCAGTTAATAACTTCACAGAACAACAATTAGTTCCAAAATTCAAGTCTATTAATTGTCAGAACAGCTTTTATTAATTAACTCAGAAATTTTCTGAGTAGAAGATGGTTGATGGTTCTCTTCCTCAGCGTACATGAATTCTTCATACCTCAGTGGGAATAACTAAACTACAAAATAGCCATGGTGCTACCAAGTCTTTCTTATTCCACAGATTAGGAAAGGAGGAGCAGACACAAATTAAAACATCTAATGAGAAATTCCATAAGAAATGGGTAAAATATCTATCTATCTATCTATCATCTATCTATCTATCTATCTATCTATCTATCTATCTATCTATCATCATATATCTATCTAGCATCTATCGATCATCTCTCAGCTATCTATCTATCATTTATCTACAGTGGTAAAACTCTCTCACATTTTTCTTTACCAATGGAAATATTTATTTGATGGATTATTATATTGGAATGACTTGTCTTGAAATCATGTGAGAAAATCTTTAAAATGGCAGTTGGGCTTAACTGGGGCCCTATTAAATAAAAAAAAATATATATATGTAGCGGGTAATCAAGGAAATCACCGATCTCAAGGACTTTATAAAGCAGTGTGTGCTGAGGACCTTAGAATTCTTGTAAGCAAATGAATAAATTGCTTGAAGCTGGAATAATAGCCAGGGAAGAGAGTGAGGAAAAGTAAATTTTGTTCTTTCAGATGATTTGCTGATTTAGAAAGTATGGAAATGCACCCGGCATTACAAACAGGTAGTGGAGTTATAATGGAAGGGCCATCTTTCTAGATCAGCACTGAGGGAATACTAGGTATTTATGAGATGAGAAACAATGTGATAATTTGCTTTTAGGAATTAGTAAAGTATATTCTTCAAAATTGTAAATCTTCATGAGTGATCACACCATTCAAGCAACTTTGGTGTTTGATCTGTATTTAAGCAGTATTCAATAACTTACTGTGGTATGGATTTTTATCAATTCAACCACTTTCAGTGTGTGTTTTATACAGTATTTTAATTAAATTATATTTGTGATTTAATTTGACATTTATTATATATAAGGCATTTACACTAAATAAAAATATTCCTAATGAGTCTAGGTTTAAAAATGGAAAGTATTAAATAAAAATGAGCAAAAAATGCTATATACATATGACATATTATTGCATTGTACACTTGAAACCTATATAATTTTATAATCCACTGCTACTGCAATAAATTTAATAAAATATTAAAAAGTATATTATTTATTAATATTTAAATTTTCTAAGTTATAGTCAGTGTACAATATTATATCCTTTCAGGTATACAAAAAAAGATATGAGACATTTATATAACTTATGAAGTGATCATCCTGATAAATCCATTGGCATCTGACAACATACATTGTTATTACAATACTACTGACCAAATTCCCCATATCATACTTTATATCCTCATGATTATTTTTTTAATTAATTTATTTGGTGACAATGATTAACAAAATCCAGTAAGTTTCATGTATACAATTTAACAGTAAAGTATATATAGGTATATACTTATATATCCTGCATTGTGTGTTCACCTCCCACAGATAGATTTCTTTCTGTCACCACATATTTTACCCACTTTGCCCCATCTACCTTTAAACTTCCCCCTCTCCCTGACATTCTGGTAACTACTAGTCTATTTTCCATGTCCATGAGTCTGTTTGTTTGTCTTGTTCATTTGTTGCTTTTAGGTTAATATCCCACATATAAGTGATATCATGTGGTATTGAACTTTTTCTGTTTGGCTTATTTTGCTTAGCATGATTATTTCAAGTCCAATCCATGTTGTAGCAAATGGCAGTATTTCATCACTACTTATGGCTGAGTAATATTCCATAGTGTATATGTGCCACAGCTTCTTTAGCCAATCATCTATCGTAGGACACCGGTTGCTTCCATGTACTGGTCACTGTGAATAATGCCGTTGTGAACATCGATGTGCAAATATCTTTTAGGATATGGGTTTTCAAGTTTTTGGGGTAAATACCCAGTAGAGGGATTGCTGGATCATATGGTAGATAAATTCCTAGTTTTTTGAGGAATCTCCATACTGTTTTCCATAGTGGCTGTACCAATTTGAAGTCCCACCAGCAGTGTATGAGGGTTTCTTTTTCTCTGCTTCCTCTCCAACATTTGTTATTACATGTCTTGTAGAATATAGCTATTCTAACATGTATGAAATGGTATCTCATTGTGGTTTTAATTTTCATTTCACTAATAACTAGTTATGTTGAACATCTTTTCATATTTATTGGCCATTTGTATGTATTTAAGGGAGAAGTGTCTGTTCAGGTCCTCTGCTAATTTTTTTGATTGAATCATTTGCTTTTTGTTGTTATTGAGTTGTATGAGTTCTTTGTATATTTTGGATATTAGGCTCTTATCGTAAGCATTGCTTGCAAATAAACGTTCCCATTCGGATGGTTGTCTCTTTACCTTGCTGACAGTTTCTTTTGCTAATCATAGCTTTGTAGTTTGATGCTATCCCATTCATTTATTTTAACTTTTACTTTCCTTGCATTTGAGGTCAAATTAATAAAATCCTCCATAAGTCTGAGGTTGTTGAGTTTAGTTCTTATGTATTATTTAATGTATTTTATGGTTTCAGGACTTATATTCAGATCCTTAATCCATTTTGAGATAATTTTGCTGTGTGGTGATAGACAACAGTTCAGTTTCATTCTTTTGCAGGTGGCTTGCCAGTTTTCCCAGCACCATTTATTGAAGTGGCGTTCTTTTCTCCACTATATGTTTTTGGCTTTTTTGTAGAAAATTATTTGCCCATATAAACATAAGTTTTCTTCTGGACTCTCGATTCTATTCAAGTGATCCATGTGTCTGCTTTGTGTCAATACCGTGCCATTTTAATTATTTTCACTTTATAGTATAATTTGAAGTCAGGCAGAATGATGCCTCCAGCCTTGTTCTTGTTTCTTTGTATGGCTTTGGGAATCCTGGGTCTTTTGTGCTTCCATACAAATCTGATGATTTTTTGTTCTATTTTGTAAAAAAAAAAAAATGCTGATGGGATTTTGATGAGAATTGCGTTAAATCTGTATAATGTTTTAGGTAATAAAGTCATTTTCACTACTTTGATTCTTCCAATCCAAGATCACGGAGTATCTTTCCATTTCTTTGTATTTTTTTCAACTTCTTTTAATAAGATCTTACTGGTGTCATTATGTGGGTCCTTCACATGTTTCATTAAATTTATTCCTATGTATTTTTGTTGAAATTGCAAAAGGAATTACTTTTCCACTTCTTTTTCTGACATTTCATTATTAGAGTACAGGAACGTTATGAATTTTTGAACAATAATTTTGTGTCCAGAAATTTTACTGTATTTGCTTATTGTTTCTAGTAATGTTCCTCTGGAGTCTTTAGAGTTTTCTATATAGAGAATCATGTCATCCATAGATAGTGACAGTTTGACTTCTTTGTTTCCTATTTGGATGACTTTTATATCTTTCTCTTGTCTGATTGCATCGTTAGGACCTCCAGTGTAATACTGAATAACAATGGAGTCAGTGCACAGCCTTGCTTTGTTCCTGATTTTAGAAGAAAGGTTTTTAGTTTTTGACCATTAACAATAATGTTGACTGAGGGTTTATCATATGTGGCCTTCATTATGTTAAGGTACTTTCCTTCTATATCAATTTTGTTAAGTGTTTTGATCATAAATATATGTATCTTGTCGAATGTTTTTTCTGCATCTATTGATATATGATTCTTATTTTTTAATTTATTTATATGATGTATCACATTAATTGATTTGCGTATGCTGAGACATCCCTGTGCCCTCTGTGATGAAGCTCACTTGATCGTAGTGTATAATCTTAATATGTTGCTGTATTCGGTTCACTAGTATCTTATTTAGGATTTTTGCCTCTGCGTTTATGAGAGATATTGTTCTGTAGTTTTCTTTTTTTGTGTGTTATATTTACCAGGTTTTGGTATCAGGGTAGTATTGGCCTTGTAAAATGATTTGGGAAGTATTGCCTCCTCTCCGAAATTTTGGAAGAGTTTGAGGAGAATAGATTTTAAATCTCCTTTGAATGTTTACCTCTGTGTTCATGAGAGATATTGGTCTGTGGTTTTCTTTTTTTGTGTTATCTTTACCAGGTTTTGGTATCAGAGTAATAGTGGCCTCATAAAATGAGTTGGGAAGTATTGCCTCTTCTTCGATATTTTGGAAGAGTTTGAGGAGAATAGGTATTAAATCCTTGAATGTTTGGTAGAATTCACTAGTGAAGCCATCTGGTCCTGGACTTTTACTTTTTGTTAGTTTTTTGATGATTGTTTCAATCTCCGTACTGCTGATCAGTCCATTTAGATTTTCCAGTTCTTGATTCAGTCTAGGAATGTTTCATTTTTAAGTACTGGTCCTTTTCTTCTAGGTTATTAAATTTGGTGTTATATATTTTTTCATAGTATTCTTCTATGATCCTTTGAATTTCTGCCATGTCTCTCGTAATTTTTCATCTTTCATGCATGATTTTGTTTATTTGTGTCCTTTATCTTTTTTCTTTAGTGAGTCTAACCAGGGTTTTGCTAATTTTATTAACCTTCTCATAGAACAATCTCTCTGTTGAATTTATTTTTTCAATTGCTTTGTTTTGTTTTCAATTTCATTTATTTCTGCTCTAATTTTAATTCTTTCTTTCTGCTGACTTCAGGCTTTATT
>NW_006431805.1:1087684-1194018 GCF_000325575.1 Pteropus alecto | reverse complement strand
TTTTTTTAAGATGAAGCGTTAGGTTGTTTATTTGAACTCTTCTTATTTATGGAGATAGCCCAGTAATGATATCATCTTTCCTCTTATGACCACTTTTGTCATGTCCGAAAAGTTTTGACATGTTGTACTATCATTATCATTATCACTATGTATTTTTTGATCTCTTTTTATATTTCTTCTCTGACTAGTTATTCTTCCGTAGTATGGTGTTTAATCTCTATGTATTTGTGTTTCTTCCTGCTTTCTTTTTACGGTTGATTTCCAGCTTCAAAACATTATGGTCAAAGAATATGGTTGGTAGGATTTCAACCCTCTTATACTCGTTGAGGCTATTTTTATGTCCCAGTATGTGGTTGATTCTTGATAATGTTTTATGTGCATTAGAGAAGAATGTAAAAACATATTTTTTGGGTGGAAGGCTCTGTAAATTTCAGTTATGTCCAGTTGGTCTAATGTGTCATTTAAGGATGTTATTTCCTTATTTATTTATTTATTTTTTTCTATTTGGATGATCTGCCTATATCCTACAGTGGGTTATTTAGGTCCCCTACTACGATAGTATTTTGGTCTGTTTCTCCCTTCAGTTTTGTTGTTGATGTCTTTATATATTTCAGGGCTCCCCGATTGGAGAGTATAGATATTAATAAGTGTTATGTCTTCTTGGCCTATGATTCCCAATATCATTATGAAGTGTCCCTCAATATCTTTCTTTATCTTTTTTATTTTGAAGTCTGTTTTGTCCGATATTAGTACTGATACTCCTGCTTTTCTCTGAGAGCCATTTGCTTGAAATGTCATTTTCCATCCTTTCACTTTGAGTCTATATTTGTCTTTGTAACTGAAATGTGTCTTCTGGAGGCAGCTTATGATTGGGTTTTGTATTTTGATCTAGTCTGCAAATCTGCACCTTTTTATTGGTGTGTTGGATCCATTTACATTTAGGGTGATTATTGAAATATGAAGTCTTCTTATAGCCATTTTATGTTTTGCTTTCTGGTAGCTCGGAGTTTCCATTGCTTCTTTGTCCTTGTATGTCTGTTTCTTTTTGTGGGTTTTGCCTCTGGTCCTTCTTGTTTTATGTTATATATTTCAATTCTGAATCTTTGGCTTGTGGTTACCATTATGAATATATACAAGATAGCTATATATACATACAGTCATCCATTTTATTTTGTTCCTGTCTTATCTCCATTCCCCTTTGTGAATTTGGATCTTTGAAATCTCCCCTTTTCAGTAAGTATAGTATTAATTTGTCCCTATTTATGCTGAATGCTCATTTCTATCTTGTTATAGTAAATCTTTTCTTATTGTTTAAGCTTATAATACCCTGTTCTTAGTAAGAATTGAACTCCTCTGCTTTTATTTGACTGATCATTACCTTACTCATAAATTATGTATATTTTTGACATTTTGTTTCAGGTTAACTGACACCTTTCAGTATTCTCTGTAATGCAGGCCTTGTAATGAAGGATTTCTTCTTTTTTTTTTTTTTATATTTCAAATGTCTTTATTTCTCCTTCATATCTAGAGGAGAGCTTAGCTGGATACATTATTCTTGGCTGGTAGTTCATTTCTCTTAATAGTTTGAATATTTGATTCCATTGCTTTCTGACTTTTAAGATTTGTGCTGAGAAATCTGATGATAATCTAATGGTTTTTCCTTTGTAGGTTACCATCTTCTTTTCTCTGGCTGCCCTGAGAATTCTGTCTTTGTCATTGATTTTTGATAATTTTAATACAATATGTCTTGGAGAGGTCCTTTTTGAATTGAGATAATTGAGTGTTTTGTTGACTTCTTACAGCGTTTATATTATGTATCCCTAAAGACATTATTGTAGTTATATTTATTTAAACTACCTTTGTCTTTTACACTGAATACTAGCTTATAAGTAATTAACCCACCACTTTTAAAACATTAGATTTTTGGATATAAATATTTCCCTTTAATAGTGAGACTTACACTTTAATATGCTTTTCTGTTACTAATTCTTTAATTTTTATTTCAGCTAAAGAAAGTCCTTTAAACATTTCTTGTAAGTCCAGTCTAGTAGTGATGAACTAATTTTAGCTTTTTCTCTTCTAGAAAACTCTTTATCACTTTTTTCAACTTTGAATAACAAGTTTGCTGAGTAGAGTACTCTTGGTTAGTTTTTGTTTTGTTTCCTTTTCTTTTTCTTTTTTCTTTTTCTTTTCTTTTCTTTTCTTTTCTTTCTTTCTTTCTTTCTTTCTTTCTTTTTTTTTTTCTTTCTTTCTTTCTTTCTTTCTTTCTTTCTTCCTTCCTGCTTTCAGAACCTTAAATATATGTTGTCACCCCCTTTCGGCCTGCAAATTTTCTGCTAAAAAAATTAATTATAGTCTTTTGAGAGTGCGCGTGTATGCAACAAGTTGTTTTTCTTTTGCTGCTTTAAAGAATTTCTCCTCTTTAACTGTTGATACTTTAAGTGCAGTGTGTTTTGGGTGGGTTTATTTTTATTTCTTTTATTTGAAACTCTCTGGGCTTCTGATATAAATGCAAGTTTCCTTCTCCAGTTTAGGAAAGTTTTCAGCAATTATTTCCTCAAGTCAGTATTCTGCTCTTTTCTCTCTCTCTTCTTCTGAGAAACTTATAATGCAAATATTGATCTGCTTACTATTGTACAAAATGTACCTTAAGCTAGCTTCACTTTATTTATTTATTCATTTATTTATTTCTCTTTTTGCTGCTCTGATCATGTGAGTTCGATTGATCTGTCTTTGAGTTCACCAGTTCTTCCTTCTGCTTCATCTACATTCTGCTTCATCTAGCCTGACTTTTATACCTCCATTGATTTTTATTTATTTGTTTTTATTTTAGTTATTGAATTCTTCAGCTCTGTGACATCATTTTGGTACTTTTTTTGTGGAAATTCTCAATTAGTTTACCCATTATTCTCCTGAAATTAGTGAGCATCTTTATAACATTTATTTTGGACTCTTTATCAGCCAGATCACTCATCTCTACCTCATTAACACATTTTTCTGAGTTTTTATACTGTTGGATTTTTTAGAACATATTCCTCCATTTTTTAAATTTTCTTTGACTCACTGTGTTTGTTTCTATGCATAAGATAAAGCAGCTACCTTTCTCAGTCTTGAAGAAGTGGCCTCATGTAAAAGATAAAACCTGTTGTTCAACCTTTCTCTGTATCTTAGTTATCTCTCAAACTTTTGCGATTGTCCAAGCAGTCTACTTTATTCATAGTGTCTCCCAGTAATTGACAGTGTACCAAAACCTATCATTGTCCCAAAGGGAAGGATCATATTCAAAAGCTAGGTTTAGACTGATTGGAAGCCAGTACCTCAGATAACTTTTAAAGTATGCAAATATACCTCTTTTTGGAGAAGAGGTATTTTTGTCTGCTCCCTCTATACTGAATCTGGGATGATAGCCACTTACAAACTATTTGTTTCTTTGCTACCATCCCATTGAACCTGTGAATACAAACCCCAATGACTATCAGAGCCAGGGTACCAAGGGGTATGTCTTCTGGATTTCAGACACAAAATCGATGGTGCCAGATGTCTACCTAAGCCCTTCTCTTAGTGACACTGGCAACATGGTTCATGGCAGAGAGAGAGCATGTAAAAATGGCATCTGTCATCTTCCTTGGTCTCTGGAAAAGAAAATGTTGTTTGTCCCTAGATGTGTTTTTAATTAGAAGCCTGCTCCTCAAGCCATAGCCATGAAGATGAAAAGCACCAGCCTCCATCCCCAGAAAGAACTTTAGTAAGCTTCTGGATGTATACCAAACCAGAAGACTCCCTCTCAGGCCAATGCTCCAAGACAAGCAAATAGTCCTCTTTCACAGAAAACTTGGGTTTTGTTTTCATATGATGTCCTCATAATGTGTCTTGAGGATGGTAGAAGACCAAGAACTGTCTATTCATTTTTTAGAGTCCCATGAGACTCACAAACTGAAGCCCAGCTAGTCACTAGAGACAGGCAATCAAGCAGCCTCCTCTGGGCAGCAGCCACAAAAACGAGGTAACCAAAAGCAGAAAACCGATATATGTGCACAAGCTCTCCTCTAGGAGATACCAGTGTTCTGGGATGTGACAGAGGGTGAATACAAAGATATCCTTCTTCCCTTCAAGATATATGGAGAAGATTACAATTGGCCCTGAGATGTTTGTTTAATTAAAAACCTCCCCTTGGGCAGCAGCTATGAAGATAAGTTAATAAGCCTTTTTTCACAGAAAGACAAGTTGACTCAGTCTATTTTTTCTCTGCTATGCCCTAGAGGTGTTAATGGTTAAGAACTTTCTCCATTTGCTATAGTTCTGTGGAGTCCATAAGCATAAACATCACTGGCCACCACAGCAGAGAATCTAGAGGTGTCTCCGGGGCAGCAGCTACAAAAATCGGGGTGCCAGACAAGTGTCCAAGCTCTTTTCTAGGAAATACCGGTGAGCTGGAATGAGCCTCAGAAACAGTGGAAACATGGCTCCTATCAGCCTCCGTCTTCAAAGAGCACCTCAGTAAAACCTTGAACATGTACCAAACTAGAAGCCTGCCCTTCAGGCTGAAGCTCCAAGATGAGCAAATAGGCCTCTTTCACAGAAAGACTTGAATTCTGTTTCAGTCTGTCGTCTGCGTTGTTCCCCAAGGGTGTTAGCCATCCAAGAACTGTTTTTTTTTTATTATTATTTTTCTTTCAGTTATAGTCCCATGGGACCCTTAAATACAAACCCCTATGGCCACCATAGCCAGGTGATTAAGGAGGGAAGTACCCTAGGTGGTAATCAAAAACCAGCACATCAGATATGTGCACAAACTCTCCTCTGGAAGACCTGGAGTATGGCAAATGAAGAACTCAAAGATAACAACTACCAGCTTCCATTTTGGTATAGTATTATAGTAGGCTCCTACATGTATGTTAAACCAAATACCTGATGCTCGGACCAATGCTTTAAGATGGGCAAATAAGCTCACTTTAAAGACCATTTGGGGGCTTTTAAGTCAGCTGCCTCAGTGCTGGGTATTGAGGTGGGCAAGTCTCTGCATGGTTTTCTAAGAACTTTTTTTCGGTTTGCTGTAGCCTTTTGGGTCATGTGGATACAAGACTCATTAGTTTTCAAAGTTATATATTTTGTCTCTAGGTGAAGGTATTAAAAGTTAGGGTGTCAGATATGGTATTCAAACCCTTTGCTACTTAGGAAGAAACTCTGGGTTGTGAGTTCCCTCCCAATTATAGGTCCTATCAGGAGGAATGTCATTTGTGGACAGATTATTTCTCAACCTCGCCTACCTGCTTCAATGTGAGCTCTTGTTGTTGTCATTTACCTGATGGTTAGGAGTCATTTTGCTAGGTATTGTTTCTGCTTTTTAGAGTAAATTTCTTGTATGTAGCTGTAGATTTGGTGTATATATAGGAGAAAGTGAGTTCAGGATCCTCTTATGTAGCCATCTTGGACTGGAAACCCCTCTGATTCTTATCTGCCTCTTTCTTGATCTCTTCTTTCTCCTCAGTCATGGAACTCACACTTTACTAACCTGAGAGATAAATGGCTTTCCCTAGAAGTGTTCTGCATAGATGAACAAATCAGAAACTTCCTCACTACTCTCACTTTTTCCTCATGAGAAGATTCCCTGGCCTTCTTTTTCTCTAAGCTATGCTGCCTTGGTGAGAGTTGTGACATTGGCAAAGTTCCTCTTACCCATTCCAATGTGTGCAAACCATTTTTTCCAATGAAGTGCTGAAATTTCTCTTCTAAACATCTGGGCTTCTACAGTGGCTCCTATGTCCATATGTATCTGCTTGAGTTAGTGTTTTCCACGTACCACAGCCAAAAAGGTTTGGAAGGAGTTTACAAATTTGTTCTAGTTCCATAGCACATACTGGGGTCTGTCTGTCTATTACTCGATAGACAGGTGGATAAGACTCCTCCCTGGTCCTTTGGTATATGATTTTGAATCCCACAGCTGCCATAGAGGTACTTTTGTTTGTGGATAGTTATCAAATTTTAATGTTAAGGGAGAGCAAAAACAAAGTATGTCTTATGCCACAGTGATGCTGATGTCACTATGACATTTTTTTTTGTCCCATGATTTTTCCACATGTTTCTTTTATAGACATGCTCCTAAATGTTGACACACATTGTGTAGCAGGATACATCATATAAACATCTGATAGTAAAAATAAAACCGGACATGGTAGGTTTTACCACTTTCTTGGTTTATATGGACAAGATCAATTTCAAAATGATTCTGATTTATTCTGCCAAACACCATACCTGAGAGTTTTTAAACATATTTAAAACATAATTAAGTGGTGTCTTTGTCATTACTCAACATTTGCCTTTGTTGGGTATCTGGAGAACCACCTTCTGTTGGACCAGTGAATATTGTACTGAGCTATTGAAATGTGACAGTTTAAGGGGCTTAGTTCTTCTGGGTGGTTACCGTGCATGTTCAATAAGTTATGTACAAATCTATCAAAGGAATCCTTTCATCAGATAACATAAAGAGGTCAGTTTGCATGATATCCCACGATGTCACTCTGTGGAAGTCACTTGAATAGCAATGGACAATAAAAGAGCTATTAAAGCAGTCTGAACAACCATACATTTTCTTGACACAGACTACAGAAAGCATTTACGTGGTAAGAGATTAAGCTATTTTCTAATAGACACGTATTTCTCTACTGGTTCATTGAGATGCACTAGACATTGAGGGCAAATATAGATTATTCCTCAAGGTGGAGTTGCTTTAGCAAATCATCTATTCTCTTTTAACACATGTTTTAATATATAAACTTGATGGCATGCTGCCTTAGGAATTTGGCATTTCTTTAACAAAATTTCCTCCTTTCCAAAGAGCCTAGTTACTTCAAATCAAAGCCTTTGAATTTTACTTCTTATTACTTTGTAATGGACACAAGAAGCTATTTTGGAAGTCATACATTGATCGATAACTCTGTTTAGTCTTCATTAGACACAATATTTTATCCGTGTTCCTATAAAGCATCCCGTACTTGCATGTTTGAGTTTTAGTTGTTACTATTGTTTCTGTTTTTAAATAAAAGTCTTTATACTATCCTTATATTTAGCTTATTATGTTAAGGACACTGTTTCAAGTTGTTGATATTATTTTGGATCTTTATTCAGGCAATTATCATATTAGATATTGCTCTTATCACAGCATTATTTATATATAAATATCCTTAACCATGTCACTGATATAATTTTAATAGAGCAAATTTGACATAGAGCTCTATGGACTAAAACCAGAAATATCTCTTCTATGTTCAAACTGTTAGTTATCATTGGGGAAATCTAAATCCATTGTTTCCCCGGTAGCCCTGAGGAGTCCTTGGTTCCTTTAGCTAATACAGTAAAGAATCACAAATCAACAAGATTTAGAAAAAGTAAGATTTATTAAAGTACATTTCAAGAAAGAAACAGCTACATCCAGGAAGGCTCTAACCACGTGGAAACAAAAGGTATGATTAAAATAAGTTCTAAGGGAGTGGTGGGTTACAGCAAAGAGGCTATAACTCCACAGAAGTGGGGAGGTCTGTATTATATTAGGGCTGTGAAGGGACATTACAATGGTGGTGCTAGATGATTGGCATGTGAGGTCATCTTGATTGATATTTAGCTCTTATATTTAACTCTCAGCCTACTGCACATGTATGATATTATAACAATGGTATAATGAAGCTAGGTCATAGAGAAGTTAGTGTAGGACTGCTTGTGCGTGAACTTGTGACAAGATTAAACTGCTGGTATTTTATGGCTTCTCACTCCTTTGAACCTCAGGATGTAGGGGTAATATATAACTGTAAACATGGGTGTTCCAGGGAGGTACTAAGGCGGGTCTTTGAAAGGGGCCTTCATTCTCCAGTCATTCATGTCTACCTAACTACTTAACAAAACTAACTTTAATCAACATACTTTAAAATTTTCTCTGATAAAATCAGTTATCTAGATCATAAATTTTAAAATATTTGCTTGCAGACCTTATCAGAAAGTTAAAACCAGGCACAAAACTCCAATTATTTATATGTACTTTTAATTGTAGATTATTGAAAAAATATTATATATTATAAAACACATGCACAAACTTAAATTACAAAAGGATAATATTTTAAAATAAGTAATAGAATACTTCTACTTCCTTTAATTGTCTTAAAAACTCTCTGAAATGCATATAATCATTTAAAAGAACACTGACCTAAAAATTATTCTATTTTGTACTAATTTTATGGAACAATATGTATATTCTAACTTTGTTTTGATCTTCTGTTTATTCTATCATACCAAAAAGTAAATTAAGGGCTGGGGCCTAGATGGTGCACTAGAGAAAAGAGGGGTTTACCATCTCTCAGGACCTCATTAAAATTAAAAGCAAGTTATAAAATAATCAATGTGAAGAATCACCTGAAGTCCAGCTGGTCATAACACATATGTCTGATGATATAAAGGAGCCACTTTGAAACCAGGAAGAAGGGTGAAGATGCGAATCTTGATGAACCCACCTCCGCAAATGGAGGTGGAGCACCAGGAGGGAGAGCATGGCTGCAGAAGGCCCCCTGAAGGAGAGAAGGGCCCTAACTTCATACAGGGGTCTCCCCAGCTCAGAGTTCCAGCTCAAAGAAGAATAGTTTTCAAAATATTCAACTGTGAAAAGCAGAGGGGATGCTGGCCATCAAAGTGAGATGGAATGATATTAAAATCCCAGACACCCCGGTAAAGAGCCTGTGCACAGACTTGTACACACAAACACATACCCTGCGTGCCAGTGGAGGGATGGAGATTAGGGGAGCACAACAGTCATATGGAGAAAGACTGCATTACATGGTGCCAAAATGAGGGCTAGAGAGGCCGTCACCATTGTGCTTTAGCCAGGCCTGCAATGGGGCAGACTACAGATGAGTGCCAGCTCGCCTGTGCTGAACCCTTCCCCTGCACAACCAATTCCGAAGCTACAATGAGCTGGGGAGATCAGCCAGCCATAGCCAACTCACAGATTGCCCAAGGCAGGCCGTCTCTAGACAGCCACCCCCACCTTACCCCTTTCCTTTCAGGGGCCAAACATTTGGTGCAGTCATCAGATCTTAGCCAGCACTGTGCATGGATTTCAAGGAAAACAGTTTTGGGCAGATCGCTGTCGCCTACACAAACTGCAATATTGCTTAGGTGGATTGTGGGGGTCTGTGGGTGGCCCGCTCCATATGGCAGCTGGTCTCACTGTGATCTGTAACTTTTAAAGAAATCTGTGGAATCAGAAATGGCAGCAAATCTGAGGCTATATTGGCCTGACACTCTCATGTCTACCGGAGATCGCACCCTACCCAACCCGCACATTGCCTGTGTCAGGCTGTTTTGCCTACCCATGCTTTGCCTCTTTCTGGGGTTGCACATTCCATGCGGGCAACAGACCTTAGCTAGCACAGTGCAAGCATTTTGGGAAAAACAGTGATGGGTGGATCACTACTGCCAGCATGAGATACAATAGTACTTTGATAGATTGCACGGATCTGTGGGCCCATCCCAGATGGCAGTGGATCTTGCTGTGACCTGTGACATTGGCAGCAGCCTGCAAACCCCAAACTTGCAGCAAATCTGGTGCTGTATAGTCCTGATAATCCCATGTTTCACTATATGTCACCCTACCTAACCCACAAATTACTTGTGGCAATCCTGTTCCCAGACAACCCAGTCCCATCCTGTGCTTTCTTGGGACACAAATTTGACAACAAACAACATCACTCAGTTTGTGTGGCCCATGCAAAGCCCATGCATTCTGGGAGAGACCTTTGGTAGCAGGACACAAACCCTTGCCCCTGAGCTTCAGCATTTCTTGAACAGACCTTGAGTGTTGGCAGGCCTGAGGTGGGCAATTGACTGGCCTTGTTGCAACTTGAGACTTTTACAGCAAGTCCTAGAGACAATGCTGGCATATAAACTGACACTGCAATGGCCATGAGAAATTTGTTAAATATATCCAGGTAACTCCCTGGGTCTTTGCACCACCCAATGCACATGTGATCCAGAGGATCTTCTAGTTGTAGAGTCTGATGGGAAAATGACAAGCAGACTCTGGCATTGAGGATTACTGGTCTTTCTGCTAAACCACTCCAGTCCCAGTACTGGAAGTAAGTGAACCACAATTTACAGCATTGTCCCTTCCATTTATTGTAGATCCAGCATAGGGAACAACCATCTGGAGACCGCTTTGTAGCTCCAGGAGGTAGCCCTAAGCAATCAAAGGCATCAGCTGACCTTGGACTACTGGGAATCTCCTGCCAAGAGACCACGAAACTAAAGAATTTGAAAGCTAGTGCTAGACTACAATAGAGCAACACCTAATGAGCCTTATAAAAAGTACTCTGAAAGAGTGATCTAAAAAGTATACAAGCTTGCTAGGACAACTCCCACTTAGTGGGGAAAGCCCATACAAAGCAATACAGACACTATGGGTGTAGGCAATTCCCAGTTAGTCAGTCTGAATGTTAACTCCATTCACTGATGTGCTAACACCCATAAAGACTTAGCTACATCAGAAAAACACACAGAATCCACACAGAAACCATGTCCAGAGCCCACACAAAAATCATGCCTAGAGCCCCCAGCACAGGTGATTAAGGAGATTGTGCCACTGGGCCACATAGAACACCTACCACATAAGTACATCTGGCCAAAGATGAGAGAATAAACAAATATTCTTACAACATGGAAACAAACACAGAGAGACAACTAAAATGAGAAAACAAAGAAAGATGCAACAAATGAGACAAAAGGAGAAAACTCCCAAAAATAATCTAAACAAAATGAAGGCAAGCAATCTACCAGAGAGAGTTCAAACTAATGGTTATTAGGATGGTCAATGAACTTAGAGGGAGAATGGATGACCTCAATGAGAGTTTCAACAGAGACATAGTAATCATAAAAAGGGGCACAGAAACCATAAAAAAGAACCAATCAGAAATGAAGAATATAATAACTGAAATGAAGAATACACTGGAAGGAATTAACAGTATATTGGACAAAGCAGATCTAATCGGTGAGCTGAAAGACGAGGTAGCAGAAAACACCTAATCAGAACAGCAAGAATTAAAACAAATTTTTAAAATGAGAATAGTTTAAGAGACTTTGGAACAATATCAAGTGTACCAACATTCACATTATAGGAGTACCAGAAAGAGAAAAGAGAGAAGGGATTAAGAATCTATTTGAAGAAATGATGACAGAAAACTTCCCTAATCTGGCAAAGTAATTAGACATACAAGTTCAGGAAGCACTAAGAGTTCCCAAAAAGAGAAACTCAAATAGATCTACATAAAGACACATCATCATTAAAAAGCCAAAGATCAAAGACAAAAAGAGAAACTTAAAAGCAGCAAAAGAAAGGCAGCTAGTTATTTACAAAGATACCTGCATAGGAATGTGTGTTGATTTTTCAACAGAAGCTATGCAGCCAGAAGGGACCAGGAAGAAATATTCAAAGTTATGAAAAACAAGCATCTACAACCAAAAATACTTTACATAGCAAGGTTATCAATTAAAAAAGAAAGCGAGATAAAGAGTTTCCCAGAAAGGAAAAAGCTTAAGGAATTCATCACCTACAAGTCAGTATTACAAGAAATGTTAAAGGGACTTTAACATTTAAATACTCCATTAATATGAATAATAAAATGGCAACAACTATGTACCTATCAATAATCACTTTAAATATAAATGGATTATGTACTCTAATCAAAAGACTTATGGTAGCCTAATGGACAAGGAAACAAGACTTATGCACATGTTGACTATAAGAGACCCACATAAGATCAAAAGACAGGCAGACTGAAAGTAAGGGCTAGAAAAAGATATTTCATGCAAATGGAAATGAAAAAAAATTGATGTAGTACTACTTTACAGACAAAAGAGTTTAAAATAAAGGCTATAATAAGAGACAAAGAAAAGCATTATATAATGATAAAGGGATCAAAACATTAAGAGAACATAACCCTAGTAAACAGAGATACAGCCAACATAGGAACATCTACATATATAAAGCAATTATTGGCTGACATAAAAGGAGAAATTAACAGTAATACACTAATAGTAGAGAATTTTAACACCCCATTGACACCAATGGACAGGTCTTCCAGACAGAAAATTAACAAATGACACACTAGACCAGATGAATTTCAAAGATATTTTTGGAGCATTTCATCTCAAAGCAGCAAAATATACATACTTCTCAAGTGCACATAGAACATTTTCCTGGATAAACCACATGTTAGGTCATAAAACCAGTCTAAATAAATTTAAGAAGACTGGAATCAATCAAGTGTCTTCTTCTGCAACAATGGTATGAAACTAGAAATCAACTACAAGAAAAAAAATGGAAAACACACAAACACATGAAGGCTAAATTACATGCTACTAAACAATGAATGGGTTAACAATGAGATCAAAGAAGAAATCAAATATAACTGGAGACAAATGAAAATGAAAACACAATGATTGAAAAATCTATGGGACACAGCAAAAGCAGTCCTAAAAGGGATATTCATAGCAATACAGGCCTACCTTAAAAAAACAAGAAAAATCTCAAATAAACAATCTAACATTGCATTTAAAAGAACTAGAAAAAGAACAACAAATAAAGCCAAAAGTGAGCAGAGGAAGGAAGTAATAAAGATCAGAGCAAAAATAAATGAAATAGAGTCTAGATAAGCAATACAAAATATCAATGAAACAAAAAGCTGGTTCTTTGAAAGGATAAACAAAATTGAAAAACATTTAACTAGACTCATCAAGAAATAAAGGACCAAATAAAAAAAAAATCATAAATGAAAGAGGAAAAGGAACTACAGACTCCACAGAAACACAAAGGATCATAAGAAAATACTATGAGCAATTATATGATAACATATTAGACAATCTGGAAGAAATTGATACCTTTCTAGAAATATGCAATTTCCCAAGACTAAGTCAAGAAGAAACAGAAAATTTGAACTGACCAATTACCACCAACAAAATCTAATCAGTAATCTAAAAACTTCCAAAAAACAAAAGTCCTAGACCGAATGTCTTCATAGGTAAATTTTACCAAACATTCAAAGAAGAATTTACACATATTCTTCTTAAATTATTCCACAAAATTCAAGAAGAGGGAAAGTATTTTATTTTATTTTTTATGAGACTACCATTATCCTGTTTCCAAAAGCAGACAAAGACATTACAAAAAGAAAACTATAGGTCAATATCCCTGATTAACATTGATTAAAAAATCCTGAAAAATTTTAGTAAACAAAATTCAGCAGTAACTTAAAATTACCATACTCTACGATCAAGTTGGATTTACTTCTGGGGTGCAAAGTTGTACAATATCTGAAAATCAATTGAAGTGATATACCACATTAACAAAATAAAGATAAAAACCATATGAGCATATCAATAGGTGCAGAAAAAGCATTTGACTAAATCTAGCATGTTTTCATGATAAAAACTCTCAGCAAAGTGGGAATAGAGTGAACACACCTCAATATAATAAAAGCCATATATGACAGAACTACAGTGGGAAAGCCATAAAAGTGTTTTCCTTAAGATCAGGAACAAGACAAGTCTGTTCATTTTCACTGCTTCTGTTCAACATTGTATTGGATGTCCTAGCTACAGCAATCAGACAAAAAGGGAATCAAAAATCATACAGATTGGTAAAAAAAGAAGTAAAACTGTCTTTATTAAAAGATGACATGATAGTATAGAGAACTCTATAGATGACATCAAAAAATTGTTAGAACTAATATTCTGCTACAATAAAGTATCAGAATATAAAATTAATATGCAGAATTCAGTTACATTTTAATACAACAATGATGAACTATCAGAAAGAGAAATTAAGAAAACAATTCAATTTACAATTGCATCGAAAACAATAAAATACATAGGAATTAAGTTAACCAGGGATGTAAAAGATCTTTCTCAGAAAATTATGTCATAGAAAAAAAAAAAATGAAGAAGATACAAATAAATGGAAGCATATATCATGTTCATGGGTAGGAAGAACCAACATTATTAAAATAGCCATAGTACCCAAAGCAATTTATATATTTAATGCAATCCCTATCAAAATACCAGTGGCATTTTTCAGAGAACTAGAACATATAAACCTAAAATTTATGTGGAACCATAAAAGCTCCCAAAGAGCCATGGCGATCTTGAGAAAGAAAAATAAAGTTGAAAGTAACACACTACCTGATATCAAACTATAATACAGGGCTTCAGTAATCAAAATTTACACCTATATGGTCATTTAATCTATTACAAAGAAGGCAAGAATATACAATGGGGTAAAGAGGTTCTCAAGAAATGGTGTTAGGAAAACTGGATGGAGACATGCAAAAAATAACACTGGACTACCTTCTTACACCATGTGCAAGAATATAAATTAAAGTCATAAATGTAAGACCTGAAATCATAACACTTCTAGAAGAAAACATAGGCAGTTAACTCTCTGATATTGCTACTAGTAATTTCCTTTCAGATAAATCTCCTTAGACAAGGGACATAAAAGAAAAATAAACAAAGGAAATGACATCAAACTAAAAAGTTTTTGCGCAGTAAAAAGAAATCATTAAAAAAATAGATAACCTAATGAATGGGAGATATATTCATGTCTGATACATGATAAGGGGTTAATATCCAAAATATATAAAATAACTCATACAACCCAACAACAAAAAAATAAACAATCCAATTTAAAAACTGAGCCAAAGACCTGAAGAGATATTTCTTTAAAGTGGAATAAAGATGGCCAATAGACATATGAAAATGTACTCAAGGTCACTAATCATCAGAAAATGTAAATTAAAATCTCAATGAGATGTCATCTCACACTTGTCAGAATGGCTATCATCAATACATCAAAAAACAACAAGTGTTGGCGAGGATGTGGAGAAAAGGAAACCCTCACACACTGTTGGTGGGATTGCAAATTCATACAGCAACTATGGAGAACAGTCTGGAGTTTCCTCAAAAAATTAAAAATGGATCTACCTTTTGACCAGTAATTGCACTTCTGGGTATTTTTCCAAAGAAAACCAAAACACTAATTCATTAAGATCAATACATCCTTATGTTCACAGCAGCATTATCCACAATAACCAAAAAAAATGGAAGCAAGCTAAATGCCCATCAACATATAATTGTGGTTCATATATACAATGGAATATTATTTATCCACAAAAAAATGAAATTCTACCATTTGCAATGACATAGATGGACTTAGAAGTTATTATGCTGATTGAAACATGTCAGACAGCTAAAGATAAATACCATATAATTTCACTTATATGAGTAATCTACGGAACAAAAAGAAAAAACTAAACAAAAACAGACTCACATATACAAAAGACAATCTGGTGACTGCCAGAAGGGAGGAGGGTTGGAGGGCTGGGTGAAAGGGATGAAGAGTTAAAGAAGTACAAATTAGTATTTGAGAGGTGGTCATGAGGAAGGGAAGTATGGTATAGGGAATGTAGTCAGCAATAATGTAATGGCTATATGTAGAGCCAGATGGGTGCTAGAGTAATCCAGGAGATCGTTTTGTAAACTACGTAAATTTCTAACCAATGTAATGTATATTTGAAACTGATAATAACATAAAGTGTTTTTTTTAAAAGTATGCTACTACCCCACTTTGTAGAAAAAATACAGACATAAACATGAAAAAAAAAGTGTCTGTAGCATTTGTTGTTCTTAGTGAATAAATGCTGACTTTTAATAACCCAAGCTTTAAAGTACTAATAAACCACACTTTCTGTGTTTTTTTTTTTTCAAATTATGTCCAAGTTATTTCTTCTTGCTATTTTAGAAAAATATTACCATTATTCTTTATACTTTTTTAAAGGTTATTTATAAAAATCTAACTAGCCAATCAGTAAGTTTTCTCAAAACCTGGAATGTAATATCTTTATATGGGAGATATAATACTGATTCAATATTTGAAGAAATAAAAAAATATATAAAATAAACGTTATTAAAATATTTTCATAATTACTCATGCTGTCATATATTTGTAAAGATATGGCATATTTCAAAGTAAAAGTAAGTCTGGGAGTGACATCAGAGGCATGGCAGTATGAAGAATCTCCCCTGATCTCTCCCCTTGAAACTATAAGCAGCTGAATATCGACATCTCAACAAACAACACTCAACTTGCACAAAAGCATGTCTGAGAGATCTGTGCATCGGAGCATCAGAAAGCATGCTATTTGGGTGCTCGAGACAGGAAGGCAGAGACAAAGCCAAATGCCGTGGAAAGCAGCCCCAAAACTTTCTGAAGAGCAAGGGGGAGGGGAAAACAACAACGCGACAGTTTCATGGTCCTTGGAAGCCTCAAATAGTCCTGCCAGAGGGATAAGCATATTCCACGCAGTGAAACCCAGGGAGCAGGGCAGGGAGCAGGGCAGAGACAGCGCATAGAAGGGCGACAACTGTGTCTTAGCAGCTGCCTTTGCCAGGCAGAAAGCTGACTCGCTGGATCCAGGCTGCCATCCCCCATCATCTCAGAGTTTGCCTTTCCCCAGACCCATACGCTTCAAGCGTGAGCACTGCAGGGGATATATCACAACCAGAATTGAAATATACACAGCAGCTGGCCCAACAGAAAGGAGAAAGAATATAAATGGAAAGCAGCTGAAGTCTGAGCCAGCATCACTGAAAGGAAAACAGTCACACACAAAGTTGGCCTCTCCCAATACACCCCATCCCATCTAGTCAGGCTGATGCACAAGAAAGCAGAGGAGAATTGCACCTGACAGTTGAAAGTAGAGGAGAATTGCACCTGACTAGGGCTCCATGGCCTTCTCAGAAGCTCAAAATCCCATCACCCTTCACATTCCCATGAGGATGAATCCCTGGGACCAAGGTGGCCTGGTCACAAAGGAAATACACACCTTTCCAGAGAAAAAAAGGGATATTCTTAACCGCAATTAGCTATATAGCAAGCTTGGACAGTGCAGGAGGCTTGGGTGTCCCTTACTGGAAATCAAAGAAAAACTTATTTATTTATTTTTTTATCAAACTGCTAAAGATCACTCTGTAACAAATCTCCCCTCGCTAAAAAAAAAAAAAAAAAAAGCAGATTACATACCCATTATTGCCTAAGCCAAGAAATAATTCATCAAACACCATGAACAACTAAGGTGAAAAGGCAATTGAGAAAGAAAATTTAAAATCTCCATAAAATAAACTAATAGATATAAAAATATGCAACTTAAATGACAGAGAATTCAAGATTGCACTTCTGAAAAAAACTCAGTGAGATGCAGGAAAATTCTGATTGACAGCTCCAAGAACAGAAACAAAATCAAAACAATACAAATTTTTTCCCCAAGGAGATTGAAACTCTAAAAAAAATTAAATAAATATATAACATCTGGAGATGAAAAATTAACTAAAAAAAGATTAAAAAATGAAAGAGCAAGCCTAGAAAATAGAGCTGACCATAAGGAGGAAAGAATTAGTAATACAAAGACAGAAATCTAAACATGGCATAGAAGGAAGAAGAGAAAGACAAGAGTAAAGAAAAAAAAATGAAATGACTACAAGAACTGTCTGACACCATCAGGGAAAACAATATAAGAATAATGTTCTCCTCCAGAATGAGAAGAAAGGGAGAAGGAAACAGAGAGCATATTCAAACAAACAGTCAATGAGATTTCTCAAACCTATGGAAAAAACTGCATCCTGGAATACAAAAAGCAATGAGAAACTCAATTATCTCAAACCAAAAGGGTCTTCTCTGAGATATAGTATATTAAAATTGTCAAAAATTAATGACAAAGAATTATCAAGGAAGCCAGGAAAAAAGAAGACAGTACTATATAAAGAAAAACCCATTAGAGTATCATCGGACTTCTCAGCACAATCCTAACATACTAAGAGGGAACAAAACCAAATATTCAAACTACCAAAAGAAAGAAATTATCAGCCAAAAATAATATATCCACCAAAGCTCTTCTTTAGACATGAAAGAGAAATAAAAGCCTTTCCAGACACACAAAGCTGAGGGAATTTTCCACAACAAGTCCTGCAATACAGAAAATATAGAAGGGGGTCAGCTGACCTGAAAGAAAAGGACAGAAAAATATATGACTATGTATAAAATGACCAACGGGCAGACAAAAGCAGAAAAGTGCAATCCTTATTAAGAACAAGGTATTATGAGCTTAAATATTACATAATGGTTAAAAGGAAAATATACCTTAAACATGAAAAAAACAATGGCTACTGAAACTTAGAAAGGAGCATACAACATAAAGAGGGACAAAAGGAGACAACAAAAAAGAAAAGAGAAGGAAAAAATATCAAATCTGCACACACAGGAGAAAAATTTATTTATGTATGCATATATATGTAATCACACACAATAAATCCAGAATTGAGAAACATAACATAAACCAAGAGGAAACAGAGAGAAAACCATAAAGCACCACCAAATTAAAGTAACAGACAGAAACACAAGGACAAAGAAACAATAGAGACATCAAGCTACCAGAAAACAAAAAATAAAATGGCCATAAAAATCTTCATATTTCAATAATCATCTTTTATGTAAATGAAATGAACTCACCAATAAAAAGAAAAAGAGTAGCAGATTGAATCAAAATCCAAAACTCAACCATATGCTGCCATTAAGAGACAAATCTCAGGTGCAAGAACAAAAAGAAACTCAAAGTGAAAGGGTGGAAAACCACAATCCAAGCAAATGGCATCCAGGGAAAAGCATGTGCAGCCAAATATGTAACTGATGAAATAGACATCAAAACAAAACCTGTAAGGAGAGACAACAATGGATGCTTCATAAAGATAAAGGGAACTATGTGTCAAGAAGACTTAACACTTATTAATATTTATGATCCCAGTTAGGGAGTACCAAAATATGTAAAGCAACTACTAACAACACTAAAGGGGAAACTGAAAAAAAAACACACTATAGTATGAGACCTAAATATTCCACTGTCAGCTGCAGATAGATCATCTAAACAGAAAATTAATAAGAAAATAACACCCATAAATGACACATTAGACCAATTGGACGTAATTGACAATTACAGAGCCTTTCATCACATTATGTATTCTTCTCTAGTGACTCTGAAATGTTCTCAAAGATAGATCATATATTGGGACACAAAACTAGCCTCAACATTTTTAAGAAAATTGAAATCATAAAAAGCTTATTCTCTGACAATATGCTTCGAAACTAGAGATCAAATGTAAAAAAGAAAGCAGGAAGAACCACAAAACATGGAGATTAAACAACATGCTGCTAAAGAAAGACTGGGTTGGACGTCAGAAACATGGCGGAGTCAGAGACGTTCCCAGATTTCATCCCTCGAAACAACAATAAGCTGAACATCTAAAACTCAAAAAAGAAAACACACACACACACACACACACACACACACACACTCACACACACAAAAACTGCACACCAGCATGTCTGAGTGTGGGATCTGCGCATAAGAGCTACTACAGATCAGAACCCCAAGAGACTGGCAGTAGACTGGGAGAAACAAAGAAGCTGCCTCTCGCAGCAGAGCTCCCTGTAGAAACAGAGAGGAAGGGAGAAGGTGAGGTGAATTCCCTGAAAAACTCTGCTGGGAAAGCTGTGAGCTCTACGCCTCTAGCCGCAGTGCCCAAGCATCAGGGCAGAAAACAGAGAAATGGGGAAGATAGAGAAGTGGAGATAGCAACAAAACAACAGTTGATTATTACCAGACATGGTGCAAAAAGCAAGGCTGAGCCACAGACCCCATTCACCAACCAAGAGGGCCGCTCCCCACATATCCTCCAAGACCTAACACCACGGAGCCCCAGGGGTATCTGAGCAAACACTACGAAAACTGTCGCTAACACTAACAGGGACTGAGGTTGAGGGTTTTGAGCGTGATTGAATGTCTAAAAGAAAAAAAAGGCATTATTAAGACTTTATATGAAGACGAGATCCAAGAGGATTAGTCGTCACCTACTGGAAATGAAAAGAAAAATGCCATCTTTTCAACAAGCTAAAGAGAGACCTTTTATAAGAAATCTTCTTTCTGTAAAAAAGCAGAATACAATTCCATTAATGCTCACGTGGAGAAAGAGTCCATTAAACACCATGAACAACCACGGTGACAAGGGAGCTCAGAAAGAAAGAAAAAAGTTTCCAGAAAATAAGATCGCAGACATAGAAATATATGACTTAATTGACAGAAAATTCAGGATGGTACTTCTAAAAAACAAACAAACAAACAAACAAACAACAACAAAAAAAAACTCAGTGAGATCTAAAATAATTCATATCAGTAATTTCAGGAATTGAAAAAACAACTAAATGAGCAGAATGAGTTCTTTAGCAAGAAGATTTAAACCCTCAAAGAGAAACAAGTAGAACTTCTGGAGATGAAGAACACACCGAAACAGAGGAAAATTAAATAATAACCTTGAGATATAGAGTTGACCAAATGGAGGAAAGGATCAGTGATATTGAAGACAGAAATTTAGAAAAAAATCAGAAGAAAGAAGAGAGAAACTGAAGAATAAATAATAATAAAAGAGAAATACAAGAACTAGCTGATAACATCAGGAGAGGAAACAAGAATATGGGTATGTTTGAAGGGGAGAAAAAGGGACAGGGATTAGAAAGCATTTTCAGACAAATAGTTGACGAGAATTTTGCAAACCTAAGGAATGAGATTGAGCTTGAAATTCAAGAAGTCAACTGAACACCCAATATCTCAACCAAAAAAGGACCTCTCCAAGACATATTGTATTAACATTATTAAAACTCAACGACAAGGACAGAATTCTCAGGGAAGCTGGGGAAATGATGATGATAACCTATAAAGGAAAACTCATTAGATTATCATTGGACTTCTCAGCACAAACCTTACAAGCCATAAAGGAATGGTATCAAATATTCAAAGAATTAAATGAAAGGAACTACAAGTCAAGATTAATTTATCCAGCAAAGATCTCCTTTATATATAAAGAAGAAATAAAGATCTTTCCAGACATATAAAAACCGAGGAACTCTCAACCATGAGGCCTGCATTAGAGGAAATACTGAAAGGGGTCAACTCATCTAAAATAAAATGACAAGAAAAAATATATAATTAAGAATAAGGTGACTAGCAGGCAGAGAGAAGCAGAGGAGTGCAAACTTTACTAGGAACAGGGCATTATAAGCTTAAACAATAAGAAGAGATTTGCTATAGCAAGATAGTAATGAACGTTCAGCATAAATATAGACAAATTCAGACAACAATGACTGAAAAGGAGAGGATTCAAAGATCCAAATTTGCTAAGGGCAATGGAGATAAGGCACTCACAGGAGAAAATGGAAGACTACATAGGACAAGTAATAACAAATGCTGGAGAGGATGGAGAGAAAAAGGAACCCTCATACACTGCGATGTGACTACAAAGTTGTACAGCCACTATGGAAAACAGTATGGAGATTCCTTAAAATCTAAGAATTGATCTACCATGTGATGCAGCAATCTCTCTACTGGGTATTTACCCGCAAAGACTTGAAAACTCATATCCAAAAGATATTTGTGCACTGATGTTCATAGCAGCATTATTCATTTTGGCCAGGTCATGAAAGCATCCGAAGTGTCCTACAACAGGTGATTGAATAAAGAATTTCTAGTGCATATATACAAGGGAATATCACTCAGCCATAAGAAGAGATGAAATACTGCCATTTGTCACAACATGGATGGACCTTGAGATAATCATGCTAAGCGAAATAAGCCAGACAGAAAAGTTGAAAATCTCATGATATCACTTATATGTGGGATATAAACCTAAAAGCAACAAACAAACAAGACAAACAAATAGTTACTCATGTACTCGGATAATACACTCATGGTTACCAGTGGGTGGTGGGGAGGGGGAGGGAGGAAGGTAGATGCAGTAAAAATGGTCAAATATGTGATGACAGAAAGAAATCTAACTATGGAAGGTGAATGCACAATGCAGTATATATATATATATGTATATATATATATATATACATATATATATACATATATACATTGGAGAACCCTGAATAATACGTAGCCAATTATAACTACAAATGAGAATTGTGAATTTCTTAATTCATTTTTAAAAGTTATAATAAAAAAAATTGGAAAAATAAGAAAGATTGGGTCATAGAAAAAATAAAAAGAAAGATCAAGAGATACATAGAAACAAATGAGATTGAAAATACAACATATCAAAACTATTGGGGCACTGCCAAAACAATAATAAGGGGAAATTTCATATCATTACAAGCCTATCTCAGGAAACAAGAAAATCGAAAAAAAAAAAAAAAGAAACCTACCTTTACATCTTAAAAAGTAGAAAGAGGAGGAGTAAATAAAATGGCATACGTGACAGAAGATTTGTTTATCACTCTTGAAACGAAATCACAGTTGTGACAGAAACTGGATAACTGGTTATTCCACCCAGATTATTCCCTGAAACTCCGCCTCCCCCAACTCCTGTCACACCAAGCCACATCACTGTGTATCCTCCGCGAGTCAGGTGCACCTTGCTGAACAGAGCCAAGACACACGGTAGTGGCAGCTGGCCTTGTTTTCTAGTGTGGTTTTTTAAGGCAGCTATAACCACAGCGTCTGTGGATTGCTTGCTAAATCTTAACAGGTGTACCTGGAAGGGCACAGATTGGAGCTAAAATTGGCCTGCAGCTAAACCCCTCAAAGGACTTTGCCACTGGACACCTACTACACAAAGTTGCACTAATAAGACCTGGAGACTTAGGAGCTTTTCTTAGTGCATAGAAACAGAAACAAAAAGTCAGCCAAAATGGGAAGACAAAGAAGCAGAAACCATATGAGAAACAGAACAGAGATCCAGGAATAATGGAGTCAAGCAATCTAATAGATGCAGAGTTCAAAACACTAGTTATAAAGATGCTCAATGACCTTAGGGGGAGTATAGATTAATTCAATGAGAACTTTAAAAAAGAGATAAAAACATAAAAATGAAATGGAAATTATAAAATGAAACCATTCAGAATTAAAGAACACGTTATCTGAGATGAAGTGTATGTTATATGAAATCAACAGAATGGATAAAGAAGAGGATCAAATCAACAATATAGAGGATAAGGAAACTAAAGACATTCAATTAGAATTGCAAGAAAAAGGAAGCCAAGACTATAATAATAATTTAAGGAGCCTATGGGACACAATTAAATGTAAAAATATCCATGCCATAGGAGTTTCTGAAGAAAAATAAAAACAAAAAGAAAAGACATTTAAGAGCTATTTGAAGAAATAGTGATGGAAAACTTCACTCAGATGGTGAAGGAAATAGACATACAACCCCAGCAAGTTCAGAGAGTCCCAAGAAAGAGGAACCCAAAGAGGCCTACACCAAGACACATCATAATTAAAATGCCTATGCAGGACAGAAAGGCTTGGCACAGAATATTCGACATAATGAAAACTCAGGATCTACAACCAAGAATACTTTATCCAGCAAAGCTATCATGTACAGTGAAAGGACAGATAAAGAACTTCACAGACAAAAATAAACTAAAGGAATTTATCATCACCAAGCAAGTACTACAGGAAATGTTGGCGGGACTTCTTGAAGAAGAAAAAACATGTATGAAAAACAAGAATAAAGAATGATAAGAACTATATTCCTATCAAAAAGTACCTCAAATGGGAAATAATTAAGTGCCCCAACCAAAAGTTAGAGTGGTTGAATGTATAATAAGACCCTTACATATGCTGCCTACAGGAGACTCACTTCAGATTAAAAGATACACACAGACTAAAAGGAAGGGATGGAAAAAGATATTGCTTTGATGGACCTAGAGGGTATTGTGCTGAATGAAACGGTTGGATAGAGAAAGACAAATACCACATGATTTCACGTCCATGTGTAATGTAATGAAGAAAATCAACAACAACAACAACAAAAGTGTAAATAAACTCATAGATACAGAGAATATTTTGAAGGCTACTGGATTGGAGGGATTTTGGAGGGATGACAGAAAAAGGCAAAGGGATTAAAAGGTACAAATGGATAGTTGCAGGATAGACATGGAGATGTAGAGCGTAGCATAGGGAAGATGATTCATAATGTTGTAATAAATATGTAAAGGAAAGAGGGTCACTAGATTTAGTGGGGTGATAACTTTGTGAGTGATGTAGATCGCTGATTACTAGCCTGTACAACTGAAAGTATTATATTATTGTATGCCAAGTATAATTGAAAAAAAAAAAAAAACCCTCATGGAACTGTACAATGTAAAAAAAAAAAAAAAACAACAAATAATTAGTAAGAGGAGAACACACGAAGACCAGGATCAGTGAAAGAAAGGAAATAATCAAAAATTAGAGCAGAATTAAATGGATTTAAGAATAAAAAGGCAATAAAAAATAATGCAACAAAGAACTGGTCTTTCTAGAGTATTAATAAAATTAATAAACCCCTGGCTGGACTCACTAAGTAACAAAGAGAAAGGACACAAATAAAATCATAAATGAAAGAGATTATACAGCACATACTGCAGAAATAGAAAGGATCATACAAGAATACTGTAAACAGTTATATGCCCCCAAATTTAGTAACCTAGAAAAAATGGATAAGTTCTTAGATATATACAACCTTCCTAGACTGAATCATGAAGAACTGGAAACTCTAAATAGACATATCAGCATTATGGAAATTGAAACAATCATTAAAAAAAAAATCCAAAAAGTAAAAGTCCAAGACTAGCTGGCTTCATCGGTGAATTCTACCTAACATTCAGAGACTTAATATCCATTCTTCTCAAACTTTTCCAAAAACTCGAAGAAGAGGGAATACTTCCTAATTCATTTTATAAGGCCAACATTACCCTATAACCAAAACCCAGTAAAGATAACACAGAAATAAGTAAACCACAGTCCAATATCTCTCTTGACACAGATGCAAAAATCTTAAATAAGATAATAGCAAATGAAATACAGCAACAAATCAAAAAGATTATACACCATGATCAAGTGGGCTTCATTTCAAAAGCACAGAGATGGTTTAACAAATGTAAATCAATGTGATACAGCTCAATATATGAGTGGATAAATAAGCTGTGGTACATATATACAAGGAATATTACTCAGCCATAAGAAGAGATGAAATACTGCCATTTGCATCAACAGGGACAGACCTTGAGATAATCATGCTAAGTGAAATAAGCCAGACAGAAAAGGTTGAAAACCACATGATATCACTTATATGTGGGATATAATCCTAAAAGCAATAAATGAACAGGACAAACAGAAACTCGTGAACATGGACAATAGGCTAGAAGTTATCAGAAGGTCAGGGGGAGTAGGGGAGGGGAGGTAGATGGCGTAAAGGGGGTCAAATATGTGGTGACAGAAAGAAATCTAATTATGAGAGGTGAACATACAATGCAATATATATATATATATGCCTTACAGTTAAATTGTACACCTGAAAGTTACTGGATTTCATTAACCAATGTCACTATAAAAAATAATAATAAAGCAAATTTTAAAAATAAAAGGGAATAAGATTTATATAATGAAGTTTGGCTTGTAAGAAATACATGTATCCTACTATCATTTTCCTATTAAGCAATGTGTATATATAAAATATTTTGAAAAGTAAATAATCAGCTATTTACAACTGCCTGGTGTTTTCAAAATAGCAAATTCAAGTCTTTGTTTTTTTTGTATGTGTGTTGGTATTTAGGTAAGCTTTATTCAAATGAAGTTTGCTTTATGAATAGGCCTACCATTCTTTATATGATCCATTTAAATGAAAGGTAAACTTCTAAACATTAAAGTTCAGCACTTTAGACCAATTTATGAATAGATTAGTGATGTTCAAACTTTTTATTATTGAAACGTTTTCACAGGCTAAAATTTTTGTTTGCAGGTTTATAGAATTAAAGCTTCAAAAAGAACTAAACAACTCCAAAATAACATTAGCTGAGTTAAGGGGAAATAATTACAAAGTAATCTTACTATATAAATACAATATTTCAGCAATCCTAAAAGCAAGTTCCATTACTGTACTATTCATTGTTTACCTATCAGCAGGTATTAGAAGAGAATTTCTCAATCTTATAACCATGCTTCCTTCTTATACACTCATGAAAACAAGTTCTTGCACTTAACAATAAATAAATAGGCCTTAAATTGATGACAGCTTTGGTTCAAGCTGTAATACATGGCTTACTTAGCTCAAAGTTTTTTGTAACACTACTTAAATATTAAAATATAGCTAAAATAAAAATTATATTGATTAATCAGTATTTGACCATATATATTTAAAGTGTTTCCAGTGCAATGTGAGAATTACTGAAAACCAATGACTGAGAAGAAGAAAAAAATAATTTTAAAAAAAGTTAGAAAGTGTGGACTTTCTAGTCCACACTGTCATTAATTAACTGTGATTTTAATGTGAGTTCTCAAACTCTGGAAAATTTTGCACTCCCAGAGAATAAAATTGATAGTTTCTTCACAAATTTGTTGTGAAAAAACATGAGAAAATAAATGAAAATAACTTTGTTTTATTTTTATTTTTAATATATTTTACAAATAGATACAATAAAATAAATTGAATAGATACAATTTATTTTATTAACAAATGTAAATTTATAGATTGAATTCAATCTGTATTCAATTTATAGATTGAATCCTCTCCCTAATTCCATTTTGTTCCTTTTTCTTCACTCTATCATAGTTTGTTTGTATCCTTACAATCTAAGTTTCTATAGTGTTACTGCAAATAAATGTATCCATAAGCTTTATGTAAATTACATTATAGTGTATATTAATCCAAAGTTTTTATTTCTCAATGTGTTCCCCAAAACAATCCAGATTAATACATGTAGATTATATATACTCTTTTTATCTACAGCCTAATATTAAATCATATGACTATAGTAAAATGCATTTATCTATTTTCTTGTTAATGAACATTTGACTTGTTTTCAATTCTTCATTATTACAAAAGAGTGCTGAAATGATTTTGTGTGTGTCTCCTTGTTTATATGTGTAACAAAAATGTCTAGAGAATTCACCTGGAACATAAACTGATAGGTTACAAGGTGTGAGCAGATTATAATTTACTAAATATTGCCAAGTCTCCTCCCAAAGTTTAAAAGTTCATAGTCATAACAGCATTTATAAGATTTTCTTATGTTCTACATCATTGTCAATACTCGATATCATCAGATGATCTTTTTTTGTACTATAGTCTTTGTGTTATGGGAATGAAAAGGCTAACAATAGGCCTCTATCTGATTCCTTCTCCACCTGAGACACCAGGGAAAGCTGGGGAATAAATGACCTCTATTAGATCTCCCTGTAAAGGTAATGGTGATATATACAATCAGAAAGATATTGAGAAGTCTCTTCCTTAAAAATGTTTTACCAAGGCAAAACAGGTCTTTCTAGATTGATTCTTTCAAATAAACTGACAATTTATAGATTGATGGAGCACCATTTGCTAGAAAATAGGGAGTAGCTGGTAAGCTGTGTAATTAAGTGTATAAAATGGAAATGTTTTAACACTAAAATGACATTTATTAATTACAGTAATTCTATATGCATTATTTAAAATTAGTCTGTTATTTGACATCAAAATGTTTTTAAATAATGGAGAAAGAGACCTTTTTAGGTGACTTTATGTGACAGTTTCTGGTTTCATCATAAATGAATACTTTTTCTGTCTATATTGTTGGCCTGTATATTTTGGATTGTTAGTAGACTTTGGCTCTTGGTTAAATCTATGATTCATGTGAGTTTGCTTTTACATTTCTAAACTTCGTTCACACATACTCTATTGTAGGTACCTGCTCACTCTTATTTATACCTTGATGAACTCTAAGCTTCTTGAATATGGAGACTATATTTCATGTACTATTTTAACATTAATACTAATCATGTATATATGCTCAATACATAAATAATAATTAAATAAATAAGTACCAACATAGATTTCGAAATTTGTTTTTAAAAAGGTAACTGAGGTAAACTAAGAAAATGCATAACTTAGATTCCTGATGTCAGGGAGCACAATTTAATGATGATTCAAGCTGCTGTGCTCTGAAATCTATCTTCATATTTATGTAGAGGCCATGCCACTCCCAGCCGATGATTGAGTGTGGCAGGGATATTAAGTCATGGGATATATCTGATAGGTCACTTAAGCTTGAAGGCTCTTCATTTACTATGCTTTTATATTTCTAAACAGTTAGAGCTACATAACATTAGGAAAGTTCTTTCAGCTTCTTCTGGCTCTTTATTCTTGTATAATGGTAAGTTTTGTATGTCAACATAGCTAATATACACTGTTCATCTGTTTGGTCAAACACTAGCCGATATGTTCTTTTGAAGGTATTTTATATGTGATTAACATTTACAATCAGTTGACTTTAAGGAAAGCAGATTGTCCTCCATAACGTGTGTGCAACTCGTCTAATAAATTGAAGTACTTAAGGACAAAAATCGAGGTTTTCCAGAGAAGAAATTCTGTCTGGCCTAAAAATTTAGACTTTACAACCCTTACAATTGTGAGATTTAATTCTGTGTAATAAATCTCTCTCGCGCGCGTTCTCGCTCGCGCTCTCGCTCGCGCTCTCTCAATAGATAAATGACAATAGATAGATAGATAGATGATTGATAGTTTGATAAATAGATGATAAGTAAGATACCTTTCAATTTATATATGTATATGTATTATATATCTATATTTTATTTCTGTATTTCTCTATTTCTATATATCTATCTATTCTTCCATCAACACACAGAGAGAAAATCTATTGGTATTATTTTGCAGAAGAACATTAATTTGTACACAATAGTTGAATAAATAAGTATCAATACATAATTTAAAATTTACATTTTAGAAAAGTTTCTAGAGGAACAAAATCTAGAGTGAATTTTATGAATTGGTTCTGAGGGTTCCAGAATCTGTTCTATAATTTGATTGTATTTAAAGGCATTAATAACTATTTTCACCATGACACAATGTAGCAAATATAGATATGCAAAATTTTATAATTGGATACTCCTGATCAAATATTTATAAGAGGCAAGGTTCTAGATGACCATGTACTTGTTACCATAGAAAAAATTGTCAAACTAACAAGTATATTGAGATTGGATGGTTGCTCCTAATGGCACTGGACAAAGCAGAGAAAGAAAAGGATGAACTCAGAGCTTCAGATTCCTACCTAAATAAGGCCACATAAATAACTTGAATGTTTTAGATTTGGTTGCTATAATGAACAGAAGACACAGAGCAGTAATCAGAATTATCTGACTCACAGACACCTATAGTGTTGGCTAATAGATCATAGTATTCTAAAAGTGAAATAGATGAGCAATCTACTAAATTTTTAATTTACTTGTGTATATGTAAGAGTTCTAGGTCAAGTGAACAGAAGTATAACTTCAAAAATAAAAAGCGGGGAGTTATAGCCCTTCAAACAATTTCCATACTTGGGCCAGCTTAGGGATTCAGATATAGAACCCCTTGAAGAAGAGTTCAAATACTTCTGAGGAACACCCCACTACACAGCCAAAAAATTACAGTCTTAGTCTTTATCTCAGCCTTCCCAAAAGGACCAATGGCCTTTTTGTAGGGTGCCAGTGCACTGCAAAGAGTAAATAATCAGAATTTAGGGGGATTTACTGGACACCGACTTTGGACAGATATGAATTCCAGGAGACACAAAACATGCTGTGGTCCACCAGTCAGAGTAGGGGCTCATGGAAGTTACGTGATTATTGTTTTACTTCGATTTCATTACCCAGTTGAATCAATGAGTTCCTAAACACATCCTATGTTTATTTCCCAAGTTCTAGAATACATAATTGGAATAAGCATACTCAGCACTGACATAATACCCACAGTGGTTCCCTGACATGTGAAATAGGAGCTATTATGGTAGGAAAGGCCAAGTGGAAGACAGTGGAGCTATCTCTACATAGGAAAATAATAAACTCAAAGCAGTGTTGCATTTCAGGAAGGACTGCAGAGACTACTGCCAGCACCAAGGACTTAAAAAGTTTAGGGATGGTGATTCCCATTACATCCTCATTCAACTCGTTTATTTGACTTGTGCAGAAAAAAATACAGATCTTGGAGAACGGCAGTGGATTATTAAAAACTTAAATAGCTGGTGACTCCAATCACAACTGCTGTTCCAAATGTGGTTAAATGGCTTGAGTAAATTAACTCACATATTAGTACTGGGCATGCTACTATAAATCTGGCAAATACTTCATTATTGATACTTATTACTAAAGACTACTAGAAGTAGTTTGCTTTCAGCCTCCCGATTCAGCAGTTCATCTTTACTGTCCTTAGGGGTATACAAACTTTTTAACCCTATATTATAGTTTTGTTAATAAGGCACTTGATTGCCTTTCCCTTCTATAAGACATCACTATGGTCCATTATATTAATGGCATTACGCTTATTGGACCTAGTGAACAAGAAGTGGAAACTAATCTAGACTTATTGGTGAGACGTTTGTGTGTCAGAGGGTGAAAAACAAATTTGACAAAAGTTCAAGTACCTTCCATATCATGAAAATTTTTAGGGTCCAGTGATATGAAATACTAAAACATTGCTTCTAAGATAACAGATAAGTTTTTGTTGTTGTTGTTGTTGTTGTTGTTGTTGTTGTTTGTTTGTTTGTTTTTAATCTTTTCCCTGCTACAACCAAAAGAGAGACACAGTGCATAATAGGCTTCTTTGGATTTTGGAGACAATGTAGTCCTTATTTTGGTTTAGTATTATGTCTCATTTACCAAGTAACTGTTAATTCTGGGGAACTCCAAAACAGAAGAAGGTGCTGCAAGGGCTCCAGTCTACTTGGAAAGCTGCTCTACCACTTGGGCCATATTATCCAGAAGATCCAATGGTGCTCGAGTGGCAGATAGAGCTGCTGTTTGGAACTTTTGCCAGGCCCCATTGAGAGAATCACAGAACAGACTATTGGGATTTTGAAACAAAGCCTTGCCATCCACTGTTGATGACTACTCTTTATTAAGGAAATAGCTTTTGTCTTCGTACTGGGCTTCAGTAGAAAATAAATACTTAACTATGAGACACCAAGTTATCACTTAATCTTATTTGTCCATCATGAATTTAGTATTGTCTGACCCAACAAACCAATAAGTTGGCCATGCACAGAGCATTTTGTCATAAAATGAAGTGTCATATATAACATTGAGCTTGATGAGGACTTGAGGACACAAATAAGTTACATAATGAAAGGGTCCACATGTCCATGGCCCCCACATTTAACACATTATTTTTCTGCTCCTAGCTCAAACTTATGGCCTCATGGGGAGTTCTCTACCATCATTTTACTAAGGAAGAAAAAACTCAGAGCTGACTTATAAATGGTTATGTATGATATGCAGGCACTATCCCAAAGTTGATAGCCCCTATCTGGGCTATCCCTGAGGGACTACATGAAGGAAAATTCTCTCAGTGGCAGTGCACTCTGCACCTGATTGCTTAACTTGCTTGTAAAAAGGTAAAATGATTAGACATATGATTACACATTGATTTATGGGCTGTGGTTAATGGTTTGGGAGAACAATCAGGAACTTGAAAAGAATGTGATGGGAAAATAAGTGACAAGGAGTCCCGGGGATGAGATATGTGGATAGACCTCTCTGCATGGACAAAATATATAAAGATATTTGTGTACCATGTGAATGTTCAGCAAAGAGTAACATCAACAGAAGTTTTAATAATTAAGTGTACAGGATAACCTGTTTTGTAGATACCAGTCATCCTCTCTCATCAACCACCCTTCTTATTATCCAGTGGACTCATGAACAAAGTAGCCATAATGCAAAAATATGAAGGCTATGTTTGGCCCCGATAACATTGATTTTACTCATCAAGGCTGACATAGTTATGGCCACTGCTGAGCACCCAATCTACCAGCAGCAGAAACCAATATTGAGCTCAAATATGGCATCATTTCTTAAGATGATCAGACAGCTACTTACTAACAGGTAGATTACTTTGGACTGGTTTTATCATGGAAGATGAAGCATTTAGTTCTTATAGAATAGATATACTGGTTGTGGATTTGCCTTCCCCGCATGCAATGTCTCTGCCCAAACTACCATTTGTGGATTTATAGAATGTCTTATCCCCCATTATGGCATTCTGTGCAGCATTGCTTCTGACCAAGAAACTCACTTCACAGCAAGTAAAGTGTAGCAATGGAACCATGATAATGGAATTCACTGATCTTATACATTTTCCTTCATTCTGAAGCAGCTGGCTTTATAAAATAGAGGAATGGCTTTATGAAAGCTCAGTTACAGTGATTCCCCACCACTGTGGTGGTGTTCCAAATGCTAAATATTCTATTGGATATGTCTCAGGAAAGCACACTGATAAAGGACAATGTTTGTATATAATGACTAAGGTATTTTAAAATATTATAAAGACAAACTATGCAAATACAGAGGAGTTCACCAACTATTGCTAAGCTATATAGGTGCTCTTCAGAGTAGTAATGAGAAACTGACAGCTATGAACATAACGTTAAATACTATGTGTGAGATATCCAGGAGGCATCTTTGGTAGTTTACAAAGAGCCTTTATTACCTACCGTGAAAGAGCAGACACAATCAAGCTTTCAGCTGAAGTTCTAATAGAGGTACAGAGCTCCAGAATCATTTAAAGCTTAGCTAAGCGAGGTCACTATGATACAGTATGATCTATTTTGGGGAAAATATAGGACTTTGAAACATGATGAGGATAACAGGATAAGACCATGGCAGAATCTCCTGAAACACTACAGTTTGTAAATGTGGCACACTATTTCATAGTAACGACTTATAATTTCTCCATGCTGAAAGGCTCTTCAGAGTTCCAAGTAGTACAAGGTAAGAAATGCCCCCATCTGGAGCTGCTCCAACTCCTTTCTTAGCTATTAGGCTGATAATTAGTATTGTATACCAAAATAAAACAAGTAGGGAAAATGCTGGGCTTGATAAAGGAAGAAAAAGTGTGTATAATTGTGAAGTCTTAAGAACTAACACATTATTAGCAAGAACAAAGGGAGTACCATTGGAATTAAAATGTAAAGGTGATTGATTAAGGGTGCTTGAATTTAAAAATGGATAAGCAAGAATTCATTGCATGGAAGACATTTCCTCAGAATACATTATTGAACATTTGGGGAAGGCTCATAGGTGATGAAGAAAATTCTCGACTTAAGTGATTCTTAGAGACCTACAGAAAACAATGGTAAAATTGGAGTAATATAGAAATGTCCAAGCTGCTGTAGCAAACAACAGAGGAAAGAATAAAAATGCTAATGGAAGTAGGCATGTCTGAATGGATATATAATGCAAATTTGAAGACTCAAAAGAGGATTATCTTCCGCAGAAAGGCCTAGAGGAAACAACATTTATGAAAGCTATCAGGAATGTGTTCATGAGAGGGTCATCAGCATGACTGAGAAATTTGGTTATGGCTCTTCTTCGCAGGGTAATACTGACAGAAGGAGATCAGACTGAGGCTAATAATATTAATGGGAATGACAAGGCTCTGAAGTAATAGTGGCCAGTTTGTGGCAAATACTATATCACTTCTTCAAAAAAATTGAATACGGAATTACCATATGATCCAGAAATTCTGCTTCTTAGAATATACCCAAAATAAATGAAAGCAGGACCTCAAGCAGAAATCTGTACATCTGTGTTCACAAGAGCAGTGTTCACCTAATTCAATAGGCAAAAAAGTGGAAATAACCCAAGTAACCATTGACAGATAAGTTAATAAACAAAATATGGTATATACATAAAATGAAATATTATTGTTTTTAGAAGAAACAAAATTTTAATAGGTGCTACGACAACATGGATGAACCTTAAACACATTATACTAAGCAGAAGAAACCAGACACAAAAGGACAAATAGTATATAATTTCATTTGCATGGGGTACCTAGAATTGTCAAATTAATATAGACAAAAACTAGAATAATTGTTACCAGGGATTGAAGGGAGGGAGTAATGGGTAATTATTTTTTAAATAGTTTTAGTTTGAGATGATTAAAAATTTCTGGAGATAGTGAGGATGGTTTTAAAAAACAATGTAAATGTTTTTAATGCCACTGCATTGTACATTTAAAATGGATAAAATGGCAAAATTTATGTCATGGATGTTTTATCACCATTAAAAAAAAAGAAAACATGCAGGGTTACTGGTCCCTGTTATATCTTCAATTAATTTGCCAGTTGGATCCTTGCAGAAAAACATGGCTCCTAGAGAATGACTGAAGATTAGTGAAAGTTGACCAAAAAGTATTGACAATCGTAGCTGCTGTGCTGAATATGGTATCATTGCTATAGCAGATTAATAAGTACTAACATACATGGTATACAGCCACTTATATGGCCAATGCATTATTTTCAATCTTAATTAGAAATAAAGACCAGATATATATTGTATTCATATAGAGGGACAACAATATTTATTTATAGATCTGAACTTTGTTAAGTTTTCCATCCTCTGTCATAATGCACTCAAATAATTTGAGACCATCCAGACTTCTTACAGTCATCATACTGATAACTTACATTAATGACATTATATAATTGATCATGAAAAACAAAAAGTGGTTAATCCAATAGAGGCTTTTGTAAGACACACGTGCTTTGCAAAATGAAAAATAAATTATATGAAGCACAATGAGCAAGAAGTGGTTAGTCCACTAGAGGCCATGGTAAGACACATGTGCTTTAGACAATAAAAAATAAATTGTATAAAGATTCAGGAATCTGCTACTTAATTAAAATTATTGGGATATAATCTCCAGGGACATGGATATCTCCTCCAAAGTAAAATAAAAATAGGTACATCTTGCATCTCCTACCACAAAGAAGAGAACACAACACCTAATAGGCCTCTTTGGCTTTTCAATGCTACATTGTCACCTCGAAGTTCTCCTATAGCTCACAAACTAGGTGATAATAAAGGTTGCCATCTACGAATAGAGCCTGGAACAGGAAGGGTCTCTGGAGTAGGTCTAGGCTATAGTGCAATCATCCTTGCCACTAAAGACATATGATCCCTTAGACACAATAATATTGATGAGATGCTGTGTGTTTTTTGGCAAGCTCCAATGTGATAGCCACAGTTTAGACCATTGGAATTCTGGAGCAAATCTATGCCAACCACAACAGAGAATTATATACTCTTTGAAAGACAGCTATTGATATAATAGGGGGCTCTGATAAAAAAAAAAAAAAAAAAAAGTTTGACCATGGAGCACCAAATAACTATGTTTTTAGATTTCTCACCATGAGTTGCGTTCTGCATTAAGATGGAAATGGTACATCCAGCATCAATCCAAGGAGACTCAGAGGACGTAAGTAAAATACATGAGCTGGTAGCCCATGCCTCTATATTACCCACCACAGTTTCACTAGAATCTCTCCCCAAATTGTATGTATGGCTATATAGAAGATACCTAACCAGTTGAAAGAGAAGGACAATTGTAGTGGGTAAGGACCTAAAATAAATTAAAGAAGTATTACAATTACCTACGGGAGTTGTCCAGAAAGTCAGTATAGAAGAAATATCTTCCAAGTGATCCTGATTGCAATAAGTGTACCTTATTATTCACTTTGTGTGAAAGAAGAGGCCATCTTTGAATGTTTCTTTGAACATCCAAATAACACAACAAAAAACAATAAAATGAACAAAATATAGGGTTTATTCAGATAGATATAAAATATTTATGGCCTTTAAAACAAATACCAAAATTAATATTTGAAAAAAAGATTCACTGTGTAAAATATAAAAATCAAGATCTAAAATATATGTCCACAAAAACTGGAATGCGATCTCTTCCGCATTCCAATTGACCATGATACAGCTGGATGATACCTCCTAGTAAAGAGCTTATACACTTATTTGGAGCCCAGATTTTTGAAGCTGTTTCCCAAGGGACAACTCCAGATATCCTGGTCTGGAAACCATCAGGGCTTACTATTGTGGCCCTACACCACTGCATACATTGCATACTTTTAAAGTTACTGCCTGAGGCTCTGGCTTCCAATCAGCCTGAAACTCAGTGATAAATGAGATTCTTCACTTTGGAACACTGACAGGTCTTGATACAATCTCACAAAGGGGAACTATTAAAAATAAATCAGGTTGTTTAGAGAATCACAAAGGTTCAAGAGACAACCGAGAGCTAGGGAAAGGTTGAAAAATAAGTTTCATCACCTATACACAGCCACTCCTTCAAGACTGAGAGACATAGCTGTTTCACTTAATACACTGAAACAAAAACAGACATTCAGACAAAATGAACAAAAAATATATTCCAAATAAAAGAACAAAACAAAACCTTAGGCACACACATAAATTATATGAAGATAAGTAATCTACTGATAAAGAATTAAAAGTAATGATCACAAAGATGTTCACTAAACTCAAGGGAAGATTGAATAAATGCAGTGAGAACTTTGTCAAAAAACATAAAAAAATATATATAATAAAGTACCACTCAGAAGTCACAGAACTGAAGGATACAATAGCAGAATTGAAAAATACACCAGAGGATTTCAACAGCAGACTGGATAATGCAGAAGAATGGATCAGTGAGCTGAAAGACAAAGAGCAGCAAAATAAACACACAGAGCAGCAAAATAATCAAAAGAATATTAAACACACAGAGCAGCAAAATAATCGAAAGAATGAAACAAGTAAAGATGGCTTAAAGAACTTCTGAGGCAACGTCAACTAGAATAACATTTATATTATTGGGGTACCCGAAGGAGAGGAGGAAAAGTAGTAGAAACTTAAATGAAGAAATAATGGTTAAAAATTTCCTTAACCTGGAGAAGAAAATAGACATCCATATTAAAAGAGCCCATAGAGTTCCAAATAAGATGAACTCAAAAAGATCCACACCAAGACAAAAATATCCAGAATAAAAGAGAGAATCTGAAAAGTAGAAAGAGATAAACAACTGTTACATACAAGGGAAATCCCAGAAGATTATAAGCAAGTTTTCCAGCAGAAACTTTGCAGGATAGGAGGAAATGGTATGATATATTTAAAGTTCTAAAAGTAAAGAAATTAAAAACAAGAATATTCTACCCAGCAAAGTTATCATTCACAATTGAGAACATATGAAGAATTTTTCAGATGAGCAAAATCTAAAGGCATGCATGAGCATCAAACGTGCCTTACAAGAAATGTTAAAAGATGTCTTTAAGTGGCAAAAATGGCACTAATTAAAAAGGAGAAAATAAAAATAAAAAAACAAACAAACAAAAAAACTCACTGATAAAAGTAAATACATAGTTAAAATAATGGATTAATTACATATAAAACTAGTATGAAAGTTAAAAGACAAAAGGAGTACCATTAACTAAAACTCTAAAACTCTAATAATTAGTTAAGGGATAATCCGAAACATAATACATGAGCAGTGAGTACAAATGTAGAAGTTTGGAATGTGTGTTCAGTTTAAGTTGTTCTCAACTTATAATAGACTCATATACATAGGAAGTTATATCTGAACCTCATAGTAAACACTGAACAAAAACTTAGATACACAAAATAAAATTAGAAAAAAAATCTAAACATAACATTAAAAATCATTAAGCCAAAAAGGAAGAGAAAAAGAGAAGAAAAGAAGAGAGCAAAACTATTAAAACAGCCGGAAAACAGTTAACAAAAAGACAATAAGTATGTGTGTATGTTACATGCCATTGAGTCAACTCTGACTTCTGGTAACCCTATGAATGAGTGATGTTCACAATGTCCTCTCCTCAACATCCTTGTTTAGCAGTAGACTCATGCCTATGACTTCTTTTACAGAGTCAATTCATCTCATATTTGGTTCTCCTCTTTTCCTGCTGTCTTCTGTCTTCATCATTGTCTTTCTGAAGAACACTGCCTTCTCATGATGTGCCCAATGTAATGAGCTTCAGTTTTGTCACTTTTGCCTCCAATGATGTTTCAGGATTAAACGGCTCTAGGATGCATTTGTTGTTTTTTCTAGTGGTCCAGGGTATGTGTAGAGCTCTCCTCCAACACCATATTTTAAATTAATCAATATTATTTTTTATCAGCCTTCATTACTGTGCAGTTTTCACATCTCTGCATAGTAATTGGGAATATGTGGCTATGAATTATTTTAGCCTTTGTCTCTAATGAAATGTCTTTGCTCTTGATGAACATTTCTAATTCTTCCATTGCTGTCCTTCAGATTCTCAGCCTTCTCTTGATTTCTTGGCTACAGTCTTCATTTATTTGAATTGGTGACTAAATCCTAAATCAAGGTAAGTAAAATCTTTAACAATTTCGATGCTCTCATTGTCTATGTTAAAGTTGTGTATGTCTTCTTTAGTCATGATTTTTGTCTTCTTAATGTTCAAATCAAATCTTACTTTGACATGTCCTTCTTTCATTTTATTAGAAGTCATTTCAAATCTTTGTACTTTCTGCTTGTAAGACAGTGTCATCTCTATATCTAAAGCTATTAATAGATCTTCCATCAATTTTTGCTTCTTTTTCTGACACTAGCTCAGGTTCTTTGGGTGATATGTTCTATATACAGATTAAACAACTAGGGAGATAAATTCACCTTAGTCTGATCCCTTGCCTATAGAAAATCATTCTGTCTCTCCATATTTTATCTTGACAGTGGATTCTTATTCACATAAATGTTCCACATCACAATAATGAAAAGGCATACCCATTTTTTTTCAGAATAACCTATAGCTTTTTATGATCCATTCAGTCAAAGACATTATTATAGTCTATAAAACATTAACTAACCTTCTGTAAATAAATTAAATTTTCCCTTCAAAATACATAGAGTATCTGAATGAATAAACACAAGACTCATTTATACACTGCCTATAGGAGACTCACTTCAGAAGTAAAGGCGCACAGAGACTAAATGTGAAGAAATTGAATATGAAATTCCATGCAAACAGAAATGAAAAGAAAGCTCATATAACTCTGCTTATATCACATAGAACAGACTTTAAAATAAAGACTGTAATAAAAGTCAAAGTTCAATCCAGCAAGAAGATATAATATTTGCAAATATATATCCACACAAAATAAGAGCACCAAAATGCATATAGCTAATATTAACAAAACTAAAGGGAGCAATTGACAGAAATACAATAATAATATGGGGACTTTAACATTCTATTTACATCAATAAATATATCAGTAAAATAGAAACTGATAAGAAACATCGGCCTTACGTGGCCATCTAATATATAACAACATTGACAGCTAATTTTTCAATAGAAATACTGGAACAAAAGACAGTAGAATGACACATTTTAATGCAGAGAAAATATAACTGCCAACCTACAATTCTATACACAGTGAAATTATCCTTTAACATGTAGGTGAATTAAAGACACTTTTAAACAAACTTGATAGCATTTAACACAAGAAGACATACAGTGAAAGAAAATATTAAAGAGAATTATTCAGGTAAAAGAAAAATGATCCTGGAAACATGGTGATTCAGAAATGAATTAAGAGAAAAAATGATAAATATGTGGTAAACCCAAATAAATATTAAACTCCATAAAGCATAAAGCAATAATAATAATGTCCCAATGTTAAAATACATGTAGAATTAAAATAACTGAAAACAGTAATATGAAAGTGTGAAGAGTGTAAATGTAATTAAGTTTTGTGAGATATTTAATTACAAAATGGTAAAAGTAGTAATTGGTATTAGACTACAATAAGTCACAAAGATATTTCACTAAAATTATAGTAATAAAATAGAAAAATAACAAGCTAATAGAAAAAATAATTTAATTAATGAAAAAGAAAACAATAAAGAAAAAACAAATGTACAATAAAGAAAATCATCAAAGACAAAATTGCTTTGTTAAAAAAATTAAAAATTGATAAACCAAAAACGTGACTGATCAGGATAAAAATAGAGAAGATGCAAATTACTTATTAGAGAAATGAAAATACTAGGCACCACTACTGATCCTGTATATATTAAAGAAGAGAAGAGGATATAATAAATAACCTTATGCCAAAAAGTTTTGAAAGTTTTAATAAATCCACAAATTCTTTGAAAACACCGCTTACAAAAAGTGACACAGCAAGAGATAAAAAATATAAATATTCTTATTTGAAACAAATCAATCATTCTGTAATCATAAATTTTGTCTGTAAAAACAAAACAAACAAAACAAAGCACCAGGATCAGTTTATTCTTCCAAAGAAGGAAATAACACACACATTCCACCTCTTGAAGACAGGAAAAAAATATCCTTTCTAACTTATATCCTTGAAAGCAAAATCTAATAAGTTCTATATAAAAAAAAAAGAAAATTTGAGGACAGCCCCTTTCACCGACTTAAATGCAAAGATGAAAACAACCAAATAATAAAAAAAAATAAAAACATGTAACAAGTCATTGTGCAAATTTGTGTTGACATTCAAAAATGAATCAATGTAATTCACACTTTATAGGTATAAAAGATAGAATCATATAATTTTAAAATAGATATAGAAAGCAAATATTTATTTATATTATAGTTGGAGAGAATGGCTGAGACAAAGCACCAAGAGAAATACTGAGTACTGTGATATTATTATTAGTTATTATTGGTATTATTTAGTGCCTTAATTTTGCAAAATATCATCATCTTATATATTTAAACATTTGCATATCACTGTATGCATGTTATGCTTTAATAAAAGACAAAAAATGATTCAACACTATTACTAAGAAAATATGGAAATTTCTCCCTTTTTTTAGTTCAGCTTCTTATATCAAAGATACAAAGGAAAAGTGAAACTGTTTTTTCTTGGGGAGAGAAAATATATGAAGCTTTTCTGTGTCAGGGGAAAAAATAAAAAGGAGAAAAAGAAAGATCAAATAGATATTACAATAAATGTGCTTTTGCTAATTTGGCCTTTAATTTTACATTTCAAGAAAATCCTTCCAATATACCATGCTCGTGGATAGGAAAGATTAATATTGTTAAAATGACCATAGTACCCAAAGCAATTTACAGATTCAATGCAATTCCTATCAAAATACCAAGTAATTCTTCCCAGAATTAAAATAATTCTAAAATTTATATGGACCAAAAAAGGCCCCAAATAGCCAAAGCAGTCTTTAGAAACAAGAACAAACTTGGAGTTATCATGCTCCCTGATCTGAAACTATAATATAAAGCTATAATGATCAAAACAGTATGGTTCTAACACAAAAACAGACACATAGATAAATGGAACAGAATAGAGAGCCCAGAAATAAACCTTTGCTTATATGATCAATTAATCTATGACAAGGGAAGTTAAAATATACACTGGAGTAATGAAACTCTCTTCAACAAGTGATATTGGGAGAACTGGACAGATACATGCAAAAAATAAATAAATAAAACTGTACCACTCTCTTACATCATATTTAAAAACACACTCAAAATGGGTTAAAGACTTAAAAGTAAGGCCTGCAATCATAAAGCTCCTAGAAGAAAACTGAAAGTAAACTGACATCAGTCTGAGTATTATTTTCTTGAATGCATCCCTTCAAGAAATGGAAACAAAATAAAAAATAAAGAAATGGGACTACATTAAACTGAAAATCTACACAGTGAAGGAAAATGTTAATAAAACAAAAAGGCAACTTACTGAATGAGAAAATATATTTGCAAATAATATATCCAATAAGGGGTTGACATACAAAACATAATAAACTCACACAACTCAATAACAAAAAATAAACAATATGATCGAAAAATGGGCAGAAGTCATGAAAAGACATTTCTCCAAAGAAGACATACAGATAACCAACAGATATATGAAATGATATTCAACATCACTAATCATCAGGTAATGCAAATCAAAACCACAGTAAGATATCACTTCACACCAGTCAGAGTGGCTATTATTAAAAATGTCAGCAAATAACATGTGTTGGTGAGGATGCGGCAAAAAGGGAACCCTTGTGCACTGTTGGTGGGACTGCAAACTGGTGCAGCCCCTATGGAAAACAATACGAAAATTCTTCAAAAAACTAAAAATAGATACATAATCCAGCAATTTCACTTCTGGATATTTATTCAAAGAAAACAGGAACAATAATTCAAAAAGATATATACACCCCTATGTTCATTGTAGCATTATTTAGAATAGTCAAGATATGGAAGTTACATAGGTGTCCATCGATAGATTATAAAGAGAATGTGATATGTGTGTATATATACACATACATACATATATACATACATATATATATTAAAGGCCAAATTAGCATACATATATGTATGTATATATGTATGCTAATTTGGCCTTTAATTTAACATTTCAAGAAAACCCTTACATATATATGTATGTATATATGTATATATGTATACACACACATACATAATGGAATATTATGTAGTAATAATAAAGAACAAAATCTGGCCTTTTGTGACAACATGGATGGATCTAGAGAGTATTATGCTAAGTGAAATAAGTCAGGCAGGGAAAGAAAAATACTGTGTAGTTTCGCTTATATTTGGAATCTAAAAACAAACAAACAAACACAGATTCATAGAAACAGAGACTAAAGTAATGGTAACCAGAAGAGAGGGGGTTGGTGTGGGTGAAAAAGGAAAGGGAAATATAGTCAATAATACTGTGATAAGTTTACATGGTGACATATGATTACTAGAATTATTGGGATGATCACATGATAAGGTATAAAAATGCCGAATCACTATATTGCACACCTGAAACTAGTATAACCAGTATAAGATTATATGCCTACTATACTTCAATAAAAAATAAAGAAAGAAAGAAAGAAAAAAAATTCCCCTATTATACTGACAGAAAAGAACCTTCATAACAATTAATTTTTCTTTGTTTATAATTGTTGATTCTAGAATGGAAGTATTAGAATGTTTAGTGTACATAGACAGAACATTAATGACACCTGGCTACAAATGCAACTCCAAGCATCAGGTAACTTGGATCTAAAAACTCAGCATATCCAAGCTGCTGTTTCCAACTACTTTCCTTAAAGAGCATTTTAGAGGCTCAGGAATATGGAAATAGTTACTCTTCTTTGGCAACTCCAGGTGGTCCCACTAAATTGGATTTCTAAGAGTTCCTTACTGTTATGAAAATAAATGAAAATCTAACCTATGATCTAAATAGCTTCAGCTTCTTTTCAGAAGCTATACTGACAACTTCCAGGACATTAAGTATGGCTTACAAGAAGAGCAGCCTTAATTTCTTCCAGAAGTATCTTCACAACAACTCTACTATAGACACATCTTAAGGAATAAAGGTCCCATTAACACATATACAGAAAGTATATATGTTATATATACTTGTTCTTTGTGTCTTGTTAAAGTCTTCAGACCACCAGATGAAGAAGTACCAGTCTTATGTTTCAAATAAAAAAGTTTGTATATGATATGCTAAGAAGTTTTACCATATAGAGAAGTACTAATAACCCCTTCAGCATCAACTACACTGCCTCCCAAGTACCCACTCATGTCAGCTTCATTTCCTCTAAGAAAAGTGATGCCTAGTAAAACTACAGATCTATAAGATCCTTTGCGGCTAAGTGAATTATCTTACAAATTTGGAGTCAAGGTATAGTTGGATCTTAGAATTGCATGACTGAGTAACAGAATGTTGACAGCCTTGACTGAGGGCAACATACTCTAGATACGAAATGCTAATTTATATACTACATTTGTGTCTGTCGGTTCTGAGATTCTTATTCTGTAATTTTATACTATAAAGTGTAGAATAACTTCTCACTAATCATGGAATATTTTCTTGTAGTAAACATATCTCCTCCACATACATATGTCTGATTATTCCATTAAGAAAATAAGACAGACCTGGAAAAAACAGCTGCCTTTTTGGAGGATTTTTTAGGTAAGTAGACAAGAAGATAACAAGGTCATTAAATTATTTTTGTGATTAGAAATAATTAATGTGTTTAAAATACTACTTCCAACTTCAACACTGTAATATTTATGTAAATTACAGCACAATTCATGATCATTGTAACAAATCAAAACATGTGTATATACTGGTTGCTATAGCTACAGTGCTAAGAGCCTGAATTCTTAAGTCGGTAATGGATGTGCAGACAGGTAGGAAGATGTGCAAAGAGTAAAAAAGAAATGGTGGCTGTGTCTATTTGGGCTGTTGACAACATTCCAGATATAACAAGGAAGGGGAAAGCAGGTACAGTGGGTATTTCTTCTTCATTTAGCATTATGGATCCAATAATTTTGAGATAATAATATTTATACATTTAGTTTCTTTTAAGTCACTACCAATCTCCTTCAAAAAGAAAGCAAAGCTGTCATTACATAGAAAGTCATCATATTCTAAAACAGTATGATTTGGTAATGGATCATTTAAGTGGAAACTCTTTCAGAAACTTCAGAGTTTTTTCTGAAATTATGAATTATAAGAGGAGAAGGCACCAGTGAAGACACATACATCTCCCAATACTAAAGCATTTTGAGTGAAACACAGCTGTTGTTTTTGGACTTGTGTAGAAACTGTGGCTAATGTGTGAGGCTACTTCTCTTAGGGAAGCATGACCCATGAGGCTTGGAGAAATTCTTATAGAATACATAGAAGAAAGGCTGCTCTGTTTCCAGAAAGCCATTATGATTTAGGATACCAGATACTATTTGTTAATCATGCTAAAAAAGCAAAAAAAAAAAATTATTCAGTAAGAAGAGCTGCCAATTTTCTGCAGATAGAGAGCATCTATGGGATTCTATAGAACAAAGAGAAAAAATGAAAAGTACCTACATTGCAACAGAGTATTAATTTTATGTAGGAATCTGAACTTAAAAATCAGTTTTTACTCAGAAAAGAAAGCAAAAGTTTCCTAACATAAATAGTGTCAATTTAAGAATTATAAGAGACATTTGACTGGAGAGCTGAAAGAATTCTAACACTTTTCCTATCGAATAATATACAAGTTTTGTTTTATGAGCACACAATTGCAAAAGGAAAAGCAAAGGTCTTTGTTTTGAGCACACAACAAATCCAAGAATTATTGATGCTCAAAATTTGATATTTGACTTTATAATATTGGAACCCTCACTTATTATTTTAATCTACAGAAAGAAAACAATTTAGTTTCTAGAACAGATACAAATTAGCAAATTCAAAGCTTTTTTAACTGAACAGGCTAATATGGGATTTGATTAATGTGGCATTCACTACTAACCTGGTGTTTTGGGTAGCAGAAAGATAGCTTACATAGAGTGCATGTCTCTTTGAGGTTTACCACTACTTCTAAATAGATCCTCTATTTCCATTATTACTTTAGAAAAAGTTGCACATAAAATTGAAATACAATAGTTGTGTGCTGTTCAAAAAACACATATGTATATAGTATAATCATTGTGGAAGAAATTTTGATATATTGATGATTTCAATGTGTTTGCTTTCATTTTTGAATATATGAGTGCATTCCCTCTAAGTCCCAAGGAAGTAAACTTTTGGCATGTTATTGAGAACTCCAATCTGATTTTATTATTGATAATGACATAAATTCTCTTGTATAGTCCATATTAAAATAAAATAATTCCCTTACTCTTACTATTTACCTTGTTACATATAGGTTTTTAAAACTATTTTAATTACAGTTAGCATACAATATTATATTAGTTTCAGGTTTACAACATATGATTAGAAATTTATATAACTTATGAAGTGATCACTTGATAAATCTAGTATGCATCTAACACCATACATTGTTATTGTAATATTATCGACTATATTCCCTATGCTGTACTTTATATCCCAATGACTATTTTTGCAACTGCCAATTGTACTTCTTAATCTCTCCCCTTGTTTATCCAACCCGCCACACTCCCATCTGGCAATCATCAGAATGTTATTTGTATCTATGAGTTTGTTTCTGTTTTGTTTACTTATTTTGCTCTTTAGATTCCACATATAAGTGAAACCATATGGCATTTATTTTTTTCTGTCTGACTTACTCCACTCAACAAAAGATAATCTCAGTTCATTCATGTTGTTCCAAATGGCAAGATTTCATTCTTCTTTCTTTAATTTTTATATTTTTGTTTTTTTAATTATAGTTGAAATACAATATTATATTAATTTCAGGTGTACGACATAGTGATTAGACATTTATATAACTTATGAAGTAATAATCCCGATAAATCGAGTACCCATCTGACAACATACATATTTATTAAAATACTATTGACTATATTCCCTATGCTATACCCTACATCCCCTGAAGTGTTGTAAGAAAAAGATTGAATTTTCAAAAAATAATCCTGGGTCATTTGGATATTGATATGGAAAGTAAATAGATCTTGACTCCTATCTGACACCATGCATAAAATGATTGTAGATCTTATTGTGAAAAATAAAACAAAGAATGTCCATAAGAAAATATCTAAGAGTACCTTTAAAAGCTTGAGGAAAATAAAAATTCTTAAATGGGACACAAAAAAGCATTAAGTGTAAAAAAAACCCTGTATATATAGTTTATTATTTATATTTTATATATTAATGTTTTTGTATGCATTGCATTGCAATGCATTGCATATGCATTGCATACATAAACATTAATACTATATATACTATATCTGCATTTATATTAGTATATATGTATATATAAATATACAAACTAATAATATAGTTTATTATTTATATGTTGTATATTATATAGAGGATTTCATTAAAATTAAAATAATTTGTTCATTATAAGAAATCATTAGAAAAATATGAAGACAAGCTCTAGAATATGAAAAGATATTTACAAGAAATACATCTGACAAAGGATTCATATCCATAATATATTTAAAGAAAACCTTTGTAAATCAATAAGTAAAAGGTAGACAGCTCAATGAAAAATGAGCAAAACCATGAAATCATTATTTCAATAAGGAAGATAATGACATGGCCAATGTGTTTACAGATGCTCAACATTATTAGTCATAAGTGAATTTTAGATTGAAACAGCAACAACATACAGTATTCATCCATTAAAGTGGATAAAATAAAATGATTGTTTGCAAGCATGTGATACAACTGGAAATCTCACTCATTGTTGATGAGAGTATATATTGGTATAACCATTGTGGAAATCAGTTTCACAGTATCCTCAAAGGTTGAATGTATGGATATCCTATGGCCCAGTAATTCTCTTCTTATATATATCCCACAAAAATATGTCTGTATGTTTCCTCAAAGATACATACAAGTATGTTCATGACAACTTTAATTAAAATAGTAAAAAAATAAAAACCCTGGAATCAAGCCAAATTTATGCACACATTATAATAGACACATAAATTGTAGTATAGTCATATAATAGGATACTATCCCCCAGTAAAAAGCAAATTAGCAGCAGCTAAGGCATAAACATGAAGAAATTGGAAAAATACAATTCTGAGCAGATGAAGCAAATTGTATTATTTCTTTACACGTTTCCAAATGCAGGGAAAATAATTAACAGGGTTAGCAGTCAAGATAATGCTTACCTTTGAAAGCAAGAGGAAGATATTTGGGTGCTATAAAAATGTTTTATCTATAATTTGTATTCTGTTTACCTGAATGTGTAACTTTCTGAACTTTCTGAAATTTCTTTAGTTTATGATTTAATGTATTCATTCATGAATTGTGTACTTTTTTGTATATATGTTATAAATTAATAAAAATTTTAAACCACAACAACAACTACAACAAAAGATGATGTTTTTTTAGTGCTTAATATGTACCAGGTATTATTCCAATTGATTTACATTAATTGAGTAATTTAATGCTCAGAACCCTATGAGGTAAGCTATTATCCTCACTTTAAATGAGGAAAATAGGTTTGGAATCATTAAGTAACTTGCCTAAGGTTATGCACTTAATGAGTTGTGGAGTCAAATTTGAAATCCTTATAAACTGACTTCAAAGCCTAAGTTCTTAACCACAACATTACGATATCTCAGATTTTTTTCTCTTCTTCTCTATGATTTTTTCTTCTTGTGTTTTAAATTTTGCCTGGTCATCAACACTACAGAAGAAATTAATTTCTGTAACTAGTAGCTTTACTGCTTTTATTTTGTTTATTGTACTTCAATTAAACAGAATTAGATATTAACATTTGATTCACAGAGAAATCGTCATTTGTCATGGAATTAAACCAAATTAATAAAACAACTTGTATCTACTTTTCTTCTTAAATGCAGTTTTCAGACAGGGCATATCTTTGCCTTATTATAGCCTATGTTCAATATATTTGTTTACCCTTTTTCTATGAATTTGATTTGATTGAATTTAATTTGCTTTAGGCTTTTCTTGTGCATTGAATAATGTATTAAATGTCTATAATTTATTTCTCATTCAACTGAATGTCCTAGGTGATAAAAAGATGGTATAGACATCAAAACAACTCATGAATAGCAATTTGAGTTTTATTTTCTTATCAAAGAAAGCTCCAAATAATCAATTTTCCTGAAAAGTCTCATATGTAGAGACTTTTTTCAAATAAATAATCTGTTTTGTTTAAAATTAAAGTAATAGACATGTAGTTCTCACATAAAAATATCAGCCAAAACTCTCCTTATTTGGCACATTAAGCATTTTGTAATTTTTACTTATATGTAGCATATAGATTTTCATTGTAATAAAATATACATAAAATAAAATGTAAATTTCAACTGTTTTGAAGTGTACAATTCAGTGACATTTAGTATATTCACATAGTTATACAATCATCACCACTACCTCCAAAACTTATTTATCATCCTAAACTGAAACTCTATACCTATGAACAATAACTCCCCATTCCTCACTTCACCCAGTCTCTGCTAATCATTATTCTACTTTCCTTCTGGCTAAATTTGATAATTCTGTGTACCTCATATAAGTGGAATTACAAAATATGTTTTCTTTTTTTGCCTGGTTAATGTCATTTGGTATAATTTCTTCAAGGTTCTTTTAAGTTGTATCCTGTATCAGAATTTCATTCATTTTTAAAGTTTAATATTCCATATATCATGTTTTGTTTATTCATTTGTACATTGATGGTCATTGGAATTTTTCCGCCTTTTGGCTATCGTGAATAAAGCTGATATTTTCAGTTCCTGCATGATATATACCCAGAAATGGAATTGTTGGATCATATGGTAATTCTATGTTTATTTTATCATGGAACCACAACCTTTCTATGTGTCACAGTGGTTTTAACATCAGTGCAAAAGGATTTCAACTTCTCCACACCCTTGCCAACTTATTTTTTCATTTATTTTTTGTAATAATTATTCTAATGAATATGAAACTATATCTCATTGTGCTTTGGTTTGCAGTTATCAAATGACCAGTGATGCTCAGCATCTTTTCATGTCTTTATTGGCCATTTGTATACCTTCTTAAGAAATATTTATCAAGTCCTTTGCCCATATTTTTTTTTGTTTTGTTCGTAATAGTTTTAGTCATTATTACCAAAATACTGGATACATCCTAAATATTTATCAAGCGTAGAATGAAAATAAATTATCCTGGATAATGTTCCATGCGCACATGAAAAATGTGTGAATTCTGCTGTTGTTATATGGAGTATTCTGTATTTTTCTGTTAGGTCGAATTAGTCTATAGATTTATTCAAATTCTGTTTTCTTACTAATCTTCTGTCTGTTCTGTCTATTACTGAAAATGAGATATTAAAGTTTTGAACTATTATTTTAAAAATAACTTGTAGTGTATTCATACATTGGAAAACAATAATACAGCAATGGTAAAAGGATGTACTGCTACTTACAACAATATCAATGAGTATCACAGACAAAATATAAAGCAAAACATCCATATTGCTTAATAAATAACATATTTACATAAAATTAAAAACCAGGCAAAACTAATCTATGATGTTAGAAAACCAATTACTCATGAAATTTACAGGGAGTGGTATTAGCTGATGGGGGACCCAATGGAGTCTTCTGGGGTGCTGAGAATTTTATAAACACATGAAGCTATAGGTTTAATATTTTTGTACTTAATTGTTCATAATTTATAATTCAATATAAACATTTAAAAAGTATTTTTTATAGTATTTTCCCCAAATGTGAATGTTTTCTCTTGAGTTGTTAATTTTCTTCTTTTCATTTCATATTTTACTAATGGATTCCGTTTAGGTATTTTTTTTTTAATTTTTATGTCTAGAGTGAGCATAATTAATTAATGCATGTGCTGTTTGTCCCAAATTGTCATGGATGGCTTTTCCTAGTATTTTTTGTTTCAGTCTTGAAGATGTTATGAAACGTACCTCTAATGATAGAAGAAAACCTCATTTACCAGTTGGGTAAATCTGGGTGGAGCCAGAACTATGGTCTTACTGAAGAGATTTTTGTCTCTATATGTTTTCTGTCTACTGTAACAGTTGGCTATATACTGCTTTCCATGACTGAGTTCCATCATTCCTGATTGCTGCTTCAAGTGGGGACGTAGAGTCTCCAAACTGTTGCTGCTACCCTTTAAAAAGGGAGTGTATACTGCATCATTGAAAGTTAACTGTGATATCAGGTCAGGCCATTGACCATTTTTTTAAAAATTGGGTTGATTGTTTTATTTTTATTGTTGAAATGTAGGAATTCTTTATATATTGTGGATATTAATCTCATTAGATATACAATTTACAAATATTTTCTCCTATTCTGTGGGTTGCCTCTTTACTTTTCTATTAAATTTATTGAGGTGACATTGGTTAATAAAATTAAATTAGTTTCAAGTGTAAAATTCTTTAACATAGCATCTGTGTATTGCATTGTGTGTTCACCACCCAAAATCAAATCTCATTCCATCACCATATATTGACATATTTTACCCTGTTCTACCTCCACACCCCTTTACCTCTGGTAAACCAATATACTGTAGTCAGTGTCTATGAGTTTTTGTTTGTTTGTTTGTCTTGTTCAATTGTTGCTTTCAGTTTTATATCTCACATATAAGTGAAATTATATGATTCTTAACATTTCCATCTAACTGATTTTGCTTAGCATGATATTCTCAAGATCCATTCATGTTGTTCCAAATGTCAGTGTTTCATTTTTTATTATGGCTAGGTAATATTCCATTGTATATATGGACCACTTCTTCTTTATTCAATCATATATTGAATGTCACTTAGGGATTTTTTTTTTTTTTTTTGGCCATCGTGAATAATGCTGCTATGATCATCAAGGTGCATATATCTTTACAGATAAATGTTATCAATTTTAAAGGATAGATACTCAAAAGAGGGTTTATTGGGTCATATGGTAATTCTATTCTTAATTTTTTGAGGAGACTTCATATTGTTTTCCATAGTGGCTGTACCAATTTACATTCTTATCATCAGTGTATAAGGGTTCCTTTCTCCCTACAACCTCTCCAACACTTGTTATTGGTTCTCCTATTGATGATAGCCATTTTTACAGGTGTTAGGTAGTGTCTCATTTTGGTTTTAATTTGCATTTCCTTAATATCTAGTGTAGTTGAGAAACTTTTCGTTTGTCTGTTGGTCATTTTTATTTCTTCTTGAGAGAAGTGTCTATTCAGGTCCTCTGCTCATTTCATAATTCAACTGTTTTTTGTTTTTGTTCTGTTTGTTTGTTTGTTTTTTTACTGTTGAGAAAAAGTTCTTTTTATCTATTTTAAGCATCATATAATATTTAAGTTTGTAATATCCTGTTCTTAATAAGGTATTTTGTTGTTATTGAGTTGTATGAGTTCTTTATATACTTTGGATATTAGGCTCTTATCGGAGGCATTGTTTGCAAATATATTCTCCCATTCAGATGGTACCTTCTTTGCCTTGTTGATGGTTTCTTTTGTTGTACAGAAGCTTTTTAATTTTATATAGTCCTCATCATTTATTTTTGCTTTTACTTACCCTGCCTTTGAGGTCAAATTCATAAAATGCTCTCTAAATCCAAGGTCCATGAGTTTCGTAACTATGTATTCTTCTATGCAATTTATTGTTTGAGGTCTTATATTCAGGTCTTTAATCCATTTTGAGTTAATTTTGATGTGTGGTAATAGACAACAGTCTATTTTCATTCTTTTGTAGGTGGCTTATTGATTTTTTTAGCACTATCCATTGAAGAGGTTTTCTTTCCTCCATTGTATGTCTTTGATCCTTTGTCAAAATTATTTGCTCACATATTTGTTGGGTTCTCTTTCTAGGTTTGTGATTCCATTCCATTGGTTTGTGTGTCTGTTTCTCTGTTAATACAATGCTGTTCTGATTATTGTCTCATTGCAGTATAAGTCGAAGTCAAGGTGTTTGATATCTCTGGTTTTGTTCTTTTTTTTTTTTTTTTCTGGCTATTCAGGGTCTTTTGTGGTTCCATACAAATCTGATGAATTTTATTCTATTTCTTCTAAATTACCATTGAGATCTTGATGAGGGTTGTATTAAATCTGTATATTGCTTTGGGCAATATAAACATTTTAGCTATGTTGATTCTCGTAATGCATGAACACGTTATATCTTTCTATTTCTTTGCATCTTTTTCAACTTCCTTTAATAATGTCGTGTAGTTTTCAGTGTATAGGTCCTTTGCATCCTTTGTTAATTTTATTTCTAGGTGTTTTGTTGTTTTTCATTGCAATAGCAAAAGGAATTATTTTTATTTGTTTTTATAAATTGTATTTTTAGTATATAAAAACAATGAATTTTTGTACATTGATGTTCTATCCTGCAAATTTACTGTACTTACTTATTTTTCTCTCATAGTTTTCAGTGGGATCTTTAGTTTTCCGTATTAAAAAATTATGTTGTCTGCAAAAAAGACAATTTGTCTTATTCATTCCCAATTTGGATGCCTTTCATTTCTTTCTCTTGCTTCATTACTCTGGCTAAGACTTTCAATACTATATTGAATAACAGTGGTGAGAGTGGCATCCTTGTCTTGTTCCTGATCTTAGAAGAAAAGTTTTTCAGTTTTTCAACATTGAGTATGGTAATAGTTGAAGGTTTGTTATATATTGTCTTTAATATGTTGAGGTACTTTTTCTATTTCCATTTTATTGAGTTCTTTAATCATAAATGGATGCTGTATCTTGTCAAATACTTTTTATTCATCAATTGATATGATCATATGATTTTTATTCTTTATTTTATGTGATGTTTGGCATTGATTGATTTGCAATATTTTATTGAAAATTTTTGCATCTGTATTCATCAGAGATATTCATCAATGGTGTGTGTGTGTGTGTGTGTGTGTGTGTGTGTTATCCTTGCCGATTTTGGTATCAGTGTAATATATACGTCATAAAATGAATTAGAAAATATTGCCTTTTTTTCATTTATTTGAAAGATTTTGAGAAGAATAAATATTAAATTATCTTTAAATGTGTGGTAGAATTCACTAGTAAAGCCATCCAGTCCTGGGCTTTTACTTTTTAGAAGGTGTTTGATGATTGTTTCAATTCTCTTACTATTGATCAATCTATTTAGATTTTTCAATTCTTTATGATTTAATTTAGGAAGGTTATATATTTCTAAGAACCTGTCCATTTTTTCTATGTTATTGAATTTGGTGGCATAAAGTCTTTCATAGTATCGTGCAGTTCTTTGTATTTCTGTGGTATCTGTCATAATTTCTCCTCTTTTATTTCTGATTTTGTTTATTTGAGTCTTTTCTCTTTTTTCCTTAGTGAGTATAAATGGGGATTTGTCAATTTTATTAGTCTACTCAAAGAACCAGCTCTTTATTGCATTAATTTTTCTTTAGTTTTTGTTTTGTTTTCTATTTTGAAGCTTTTTTATGTTCTTAATAGTATCTTTTGACCCAGCAAATTTTTAATTTTAATAAAGTTTAATTTATCCATGTAAATTTTCGTTTACTTGTGCCTTTTGGTTTTATATTCAAGCAATCATTGCCAAATTCAACATCATGAATATTTTTAACTATATTTTCTCCTTAGAGTTTTAAAAATTTGCCACTTATAGTAAGGTCTTTCATTTGTCTTGAGTTAATTTTTGTACTTGGTATAAGATATGGGTCTGACTTCATTCATTTGCATGAGGATATCTACTTTTTCCAGCACCATTTATTAAAAAAGACTGATTTTTCTCTCTTGAATGGTCATGGTACACTTGACAAAAATCCTGTGACAATGTATGATAGGGTTTCGTTCTGAGTACGCTGTTCAATCATTGGCTAATATGTCTGTTATTTTGCCATTACTACACTATTTTTAGTAGAGTAGCTTTGTAGTAAGTTTTGAAAACCAGAAATGTGAGACCTCCAAAATTGCTGTTTCAAGATTATTTTTGCTATTTGGGGTCTCTTGAAACTCTGTGTGAATTTTAGAATGGGATTTTTATTTCTACCAGATTTTATTTGCGTTTAAAAAGGGATTGCATTGAACCTATAGGTAGATTTCAGTAAGACTGATATTTTAATATTAAAATATCCAATTCATAAAAACAAGACATCTTTTTTTTTAAGTTTATTGGGGTAAAATTGGTTAATACAATTATATAATTTTGAGGTGCACATAATAATTTGTCATGTCTATATTCTATTGTGTTTATCACGCAAGTCCAGTTTCTTTTAGCTACCATATATTTGATCCCCTTTACCCACTTCATCCTCCCCCTAAATCCTATATTTAACCTGCTTTAACCGTCTACTTACGACCTCCTCCCCCACACCCTACCCTCTGATAACCATAGGCCATTGTCCATATCCATGAATCTCTGTTTGTTTGTCCTGTTCATTTCTTCCTTTTAGGTTTATATCCCACATGTAAGTGATATCATGTGATTTTCAAAGTTTTCTGTCTAACTTATTTCACTTAGCATGATTATATCGAGATCCATCCATGCCGCAAAAGGCAGTATTTCATCTCTTCTTATGGCTGAATAATATTCCATTGTGTATATGAACCACAACTTCTTTAGTCCATCACCTGTCATAGGACACTTTGGTTCTTTCCATGTCCTGGCCACTGTGAATAATGCTGCTATGAACATCGATGCGGAAATATCTTTCTGGATATGGGTTGTCAAATCTTTGGGGTAAATACACAGTAGAGGTATTGCTGGATCATATGGTAAATAAATTCTTAGTTTTTTGAGGAACCTCCATATTGTTTTCCATAATGGCTGTATCAATTTGCTGTCCCACCAGCAGTATATGAGGGTTGCTATTTCTCCATATCCTCTCCAACATTTGTTATTAATGGTCCTGTTGATTATAGCTATTCTAACAGGTATGAGATATCTTATTTTGGTTTTGATTTGCATTTTCCTAATAGCTAGCGATGTTGAACATCTTTTCATATATTTGTTGGCCATTCAAGTCCACTGCCCATTTTTTGGTTGGATCGTTTGTTGTTGTTGTTGTTGTTGAGTTGTATGAGTTCTTTGTGTATTTTTGGATATTAGGACTTAATCGAAGGTGTTGCTTGCAAATATATTTTCCCATTCTGATGGTTGTCTATTTGCCTTGTTGACAATTTTTTTTGCTAAGCAGAAGCTTTTAAGTTTGATGTAGTCCCATTTGTTTATTTTTACTTTTACTTCCTTTGCTTTTGAAGTCAAATTTATTAAATCCTCTTTAAGTCCAAGGTCATTGAGTTTAGTTTCTATTTTCTTCTATGCATTTTACTTTTTTCAAGATTTATATTCAGGTCCTTAATCTATTCTGAATGAATTAATTTTGATGTGTGGATATAGACAACAGTCTAGTTTCATTCTTTTACAGGTGGCTTTCCAGTTTTCCCAGCACCTTTTATTGAAGAGGCTTTCCTTTCTCCACTGTAAGTTTTTGGCTTTCTTGTCAAAAATTATTTACCCGTATAAATATGGGATTACTTCTGGACTCTCGATTCTGTTCCACTGGTTCGTGTGTCTGTTTTGCTGCCAATACCATACAATTTTGATTACTGTAACTTTGTAGTATAATTTGAAGTCAGACAGAGTAATGCCTCCAGCCTTGCTCTTTTTTGCCATGATGGCTTTGGCAATTTGGGGTCTTTTGTGCCTCCATACAAATCTGATGACTTTTTTTTCTATTTCTTTGAAAAATGCTGATGGGATTTTGATGGGAATTGCATTAAATCTCTATAATGCTTTAGGTAATATGGTCATTTTAACTATGTTGATTCTTCCAATCCAAGAACATGGAATATCTTTCCAATTCTTTGTCTTTGTTTTTTTTTAATAGGGTCTTACAGTTTTCATTATATAGGTCCTTCACATGTTTTGTTAAATTTGTTCCTAGTTATTTTATTCTTTTTGTTGCATTGCAAAATGAATTAATTTTCCACTTCTTTTTCTGACACTTCATTATTAAAGTATAGAAATGCTATGGATTTTTGAATGTTGATTTTGTATCCAGAGACTACTGTATATTCTTATTGTTTCTAGTAGTATCCTTGTGGACTCTTCAGGGTTTTCTATATAGTGAATTGTGTCATCCACAAATAATGAGTTTAATTTTTTTTATTTCCTATTTGTATGTCTTTTCTATTTTTTTCTTGTATGATTGCACTCACTAAGAGCTCCAGTGTTATACTGAATAACAGTGGTGATAGTGGACAGCCTTACCTTGTTCCTGATCTTAGAGGGAAGGATTTCAGTTTTTCACCATTAAGGATGATGTTGGCTGAGGATTTTTCACATATGGCCTTTATTATGTTAAGATACTTTCCTTATATACTGATTTTGTTAAGTGTTTTGATCATAAATCAGTGCTGTATTTGGTCAAAGGCTTTTTCTGCATCTTTTGATTTGATCGTATGATTCTTATTTTTTCATTCATTTATGTGATACATCACATTAATCGATTTGCATATGTTGAACCATCCCTGTGCCACTGGAATGAAGCATACTTGATCATGGTGTATAATCTTTTTAATATGTTGCTGTGTTCAGTTTGCTAGTATCTTATTAAGATTTTTACATCTGTGTTCATAAGAGATATTGGTCTGTAGACTTCGTTTTTTGTGTTATCTTTACAAAGTTTTCGTATCAGAGTAATATTGGCCTCATAAAGTGATTTGGGAAGTATTACTTTCTCTTCAAATTCTTGGAAGATTTTGAGGAGAATAGTTATTAAATCTTTTTTGAATGTTTGGTAGAATTCATTGGTAAACCCATCTGGTCCATGACTGTTACTTTTGGGTAGGTTTTTGATGATTGTTTCCATTTCCATACTGATGATTGGTCTATTTAGATTCCCCAGGTCTCCTCGATTTAGTCTAGGAAGTTTGTATTTTTATAAGTACTGGCCCATTTCTTCAAGATTATTAAATTTGGTGTTATATACTTTTCATAGTAATCTTCTAATCTATGATCCTTTTTATTTTTTTCTGTAATGTCAGTCTTAATTTCCCCTATTTCATCCCTAATTTTGGTAATTTTTGTCCTTTCTCTTTTTTCTTTAGTGAGAGTAGCCAGGGTTTTGCCAATTTTGTTAACTTTCTCAAAGAACCAGCTTTTGTTGAATTTATTTTTTTCTATTACTTTTTCTTTTCAATTTTATTTATTATTGCTCTAATTTTGTTTATTTCTTTCTCTCTGCTGAAATTAGGCTTCACTTTTTCTTCCTTTCCCAGTTTTTTGTTTGTTTGTTTGTTTGTTTCTTTTTTAAGATGAAGCGTTATTTTGCTTATTTGAGCTCATTCTTGTTTTTGGAGATAGGCCTCTAATTATATGAACTTTCCTCTTATGACCCCTTTTGCCAAGTCTCAAAAGTTTTGATATGTTCTACAATTATTATCACTCATTTCTATGTATCTCTTGATCTCACTTTTTATTTCTTCTCTGACCAAGTTATTCTTCAGTTGCATGTTGTTTAATCTCCATGTATTTATGGTTCTTCCTGCTTTCCTTTTGCAGTCGATCTCTAGTTTCAAAACATTAGGATAAGAAAATGTGGTTGGTATGATTTTAACCCTCTTATATTTGTTGAGGCTATCTATGTGTCCCAGTCTGTGGTCCATTACGAGAATGTTCCACGTGCACAAGAGAAGAATGTATAAGCCGCTGTTTGGGGAGGAAATGCTTTGTAAATGCCAATTATGTTCAGTTGGTCTAATGTGTTACTTAAGGATGTTATTTCCTTATTGATTTTCTCTTTGGGTGACCTGTCCATATCCGACAGTGGGGGATTTAGATCCCTACTACCATAGTGTTTTGGTCTGTTTCTCCTTTATTTATGTTAGTACTTCCTTTACATATTTTGGTGCTCTCTAATTGGGAGCATAGGTATTACTAAGTGTTATGTCTTCTCGGCCTATGATCCTCTTTATCATTATGAAGTGTCTCTCAGTATCTTTCTTTACCTTTTTTATTTTGAAGTCTATTTCATCTCATATTAGTACTGCTACTCCCATTTTTCTCTAAATGCCATTGGCTCAAAATATAATTTTCCACTCTTTCACTTTGAGTCTATATCTGTCTCCTGGAGGCAGAATACGGTTTTTTGTTTGTTTGTTTGTTTGTTTTTGTTTTTGTTTTTGATTTTTTTAGTGATACATTCTGCAACTCTGTTCCTTTTTATTGGTGAGTTCATCCATTTACATTTAGAGTGATTATTGAAATATGAGGTCTTCTTTTCGTCATTTTATTTTTTGCTTTCTGGTTGCTCGGTGTTTTCATTGCTTCCTTGTCCTTGTATTTCTGTTTTCTTTATTTTGGTTGGATTTTGTTGGTTTTGACTCTGGTTCTTCTTGTTTTATATTATATACTTATGTTCTGAATCTTTTGTGTGTAGTTACCATTACGAGTATATAAAAGATCGTTATATATATGTATACACACACACACACACACACACACACACACACACACACAGAGTCATCCGTTTTCTTCTGTGTGTGACTTATCTTTATTCCCCATTGTGAATTTTGATATTTGAATCTTCCCCTTTTTAGTCATTGTCTCAAGTTATCCCTATGTATGCTGAAGGTTCATTACTCTCTTGCTATAACAATTCTCTTCTTATTATTTAAGCTTATAATGCCCTGTTCTTAGTAAGGGTTGCACTCCTCTGCTTCTATTTGCCTAAGAGTCACTTTCCTCCTAATTATGTATTTTTTGTTTTGTTTCGTTATTTTGTTTTAGATGAGCTGACACTTTTCTGTATTTCCTGTAGTGCAGGCCTCATAGTGGAAAATTCCCTAAGTTTTTGATGTCTGGAAAAGTCAATTTCTTCTTCATATCTAAAGGAGAGCTTAGCTGGGTACAATATTCTAGAATGGTAGTTCCTTTCACTTAATAGTTTAAATATTTGATTCTATTCCTCTCTGTCTTGTAAATTTTGTGCTGAGAAGTCTAATGATAATGAGTTTTCCTTTATATGTTACCGTCTTCTTTTCCCTGGCTGCCCTGAGAATTCTGTCTTTGTCGTTGATTTTTGATAAGTTTAATACAATGTTTCTTGGTGAAGGCCTTTTGGGATTGAGATAATTGGGTGTTTTTTTGACTTCTTGAATTCCAAGCTCCAGTTCATTCCTTAGATTAGGGAAATTCTCGTCAAGTATTTGTCTGAAAATGCTTTCTAGTCCCTGTTCCTTTTCCTCGCCTTTGATAATGCCTGTCATTCTTGTGTTTCCTCTCCTGATGGTATCAACTAGTTCTTGAATTCTCTTTCATTATTTTTCATTCTTCGGTTTCTCTCCTCTTCCTTCTGATTTATTTCTAGATTTCTGTCTCTTTTATCACTGATTCTTTCCTCCATTTGTTTGACTCTATTTCCCAATCTTGATATTTCATTTTTCAAGTCTTTCAATGTGTTCTTCATCTCCAGAAGTTTTATTTGTTTCTTTTTAAGCATTTCAATCTTCTCTCTCTGCTCATCTAGTTTTTTTTTTCTATTCCTGAAATTGTTGATATGACTCATTTTGAATTCACTGATTTTTTTACATGCACTATCCTGAATTCTCTGTCTTTTAAATTGCATATTTCTATGTCTGTAAGCTTATTTTCTAGAGAGTTTTCTCTTTCTTTCTGAGATGCTTTTTCACCTTGGTTTTTCATGTTGTTTAATGGACTATTTCTCCACCTGGACATTAATGGAAATGTATTCTCCTTTTTTCCAGAAAGATTTATTATATAAGGGTCTCTCTTTAGCCTGCTGCAAGGAAGGTGCTTTTCTTTTGGTTTCCAGTACGTGGCATCTAAGCTTCTTGGATTTCTGCTTTATATAAAGCCTTAAAAATGCCTTTTCTTTTTCTGATAGAAATTTAATCACGCTCACTACCCTCAATTTCACTCCCTGTCAGTGTTAGCAACCATTTTGGTAGTGTTTGCTCAGATTCCCCTTGGCATTGTTCAATCTCAGAGGGTATGGGAGAAGGGATCCTTTGGTTTGGGGGATCGGAGCTGGGGCTCATCCTCGATTTTTTTAGCTCTGGCCGGTAAAAATCCAGTTGTTTTTCTGCCATCCTGCTTCTCCACCTTCTTCCCTAATGATTGGGCCCTGCTCCTGGTCAGCTGCGGGGAGCTCATAGCTTTCCCTGCCAGGGCTCTTCAGGGCACACACCGCTCCTTCTCTCCTCCCCCTCTTCCTATAGTTAGCTCCATCAACTGCGAGAGTCAGCTTCTATTTCTACCTGTCCACTGCCCGACACCCACCCGGTGTTCTGAACTATGGTTGCTCTTATGCACAGATCCCATGCTCAGATGTACTGGCGTGCAGTTTGGGTGTCTTTTGTTGAGTTTTAGATGTTAAGCTTATTGTTGTTTCAAGGGGAGAGATCTGGGGACTTCTCTGGCTGTGCCATGTTTCCGAGAGCCTGGATATCTTTTCATTTATTTAATACATCAATGTTTTATAGCTTTCTTTGTGCAAGTCTTTTGTCTCCTTGGTAAAATTTATCCCAAATCTATACATATTATTTTGGTCAGCATAAATGGAATTGTTTTTTTTTTTTATTTGTTTTTGGATTTTTCATTGTTAGATTATAGATACACAATTTTTATGTGTTGATTTTATATACTGAAACTCTGCTTAAATTATTTATTCATTCTAAGTTTTTTTGCATGGGATATTTAAAGTTTTATACATATTAGATCATGTATAACATCTATTTATAATCTGTCCATAAACATATTAAATCATGTTTCTCTCAATCAGGATAATTTCTTCTACATTTCCAATTGGGATGCCTTTTATTTCTTTTATTTGCCAAACTAATGTAGTTAGGATTTGAGACAACACATTAAGTAGAAATGGTAAAAACAAGTATCCTTGTCTAGTTACTTGAGCTTCAGTGGAAAGCTTTCAGTCTTTCACCACTGAATATGACATTATCTGTATTTTTTTTCCGTTAATGACCTTTATTATATTAAATATATTTCCTTTCATTCCTAGATTTTTAAATGCTTTTATCATGAAAATATGTTAAATTTTTCCAAATGTTTTTTCTTTATCAATTTTTTTCTTTTATTCTGTTTATGTGATGTTTTTGGTTAATTTTAGTAGGATAAAACAACTTGCATTCCATGAATAAATTCCACATTGTCATAATATGTACTCCTTTTAATATAGTGAATTGAATTTTCCTTTTTTTTAGAATTTTGCATAAATAATTATTAGCTCTATCAGTCTGTAATTTTTTTTTTTTTTGTATCTCTCTTATTATAGTATCAATGTGCTGGAGTGATAAAATAAGTTAGAAGTTTTTCTCTGTTAATTTTTGGAGAGAGTTTGAATATAATTATCATTCCTCTTTATTTAGTAGAATTCATCAATGAAGCCATCTGATCTCGGTTTTTCTTGTTGGAATTTTTTCAATATTAATTAAATCTCCTTACTCTTTATAGATCTCTTCAGATTTTCTGTTTCTTCACAAATCAGTGTTGGTAGGTTGTGTATTTTTAGGAATTAGTCACTTTCCTCTAGATTATAGCATTTGTTGATGTAAATTTGCTCATAGTTCTCTTATTATCATTTTTATTCCTGTAAAATTAGTAGTAACATCCCATGATAATTTCTTATTTACTTATTTTAGTCATCTCTTTTTCTTAGTCAGTTTAATAAAGGATTGCCAATTTTATTTTCGTTTTTAAAGAGACAAATCTTGATTTCATTGATATTTTCTATTGTTTTCCTATTATCTATTTTATCTCTGCTCTATTCAATACCATTTTCTTCCTTTTTCAAGCCTTAGTTTTATTTTATTTTATTTTTTTTATGGTTTGTTAAGATGCATTGTTAGGTTATTGATTTGAGATATTTGCACTTTTTCAATTTAAGCATTTACCATAAATAATCATCTTAGCACTACTTCTGCTACATTTCGCAAGTTTCGATATGTGATGTTTTCATGTTCTTTTGTCTAAAGATACATACTAATTTTTAAATATATATATTTTTTTAATTTTCATTTTTTCTCATGTTTTTGACTTTTTGTTTATTTGGGAACAAATTAATTTCTCCTTCATTTATGAAAGACTACTTTGCCAGATATAGAATTTTTAGTTGATGTTTTTTTCTCTTTCAACACTCTTAGTATATCATCTTTCAGCATTCTGGTTTCCAAGACTTCTGCTAAGAAATTTTCTGAGTTTTTTATAGGGTCTCATATGGACATATCACTGTTCTCTTGAACCTTTTAAAACTCTTTTTCTTTGGACTGTTTGATTATGATGTGATTTGGTGTGGGTCTTTTTGGCTATATCCAAATTAACTTTGTTGAGCTTCTTGAATTTATAGATTTATATCTCCTCAAATTTGGAGCAGTTCAATTTTTTTTTTTCAAATAATTATTCTGTCCCTTTTTCTATCTCTTCTGGGACTCTCACAATGTATTTGTTGATATATTTGATAATTTTCTATAAGTCTCTTAGGTTCTATTTACTTTAGTATTTTTATTTTGTTCTCCACTTCAGAATCAATAATTTTAAATGTCTTATGTTCAAGATCACTTATTCTTTATTCTGCATGCTCAAATCTGTAGTTGAACCCTCTATTGAACTTTTCTTTTCAGTCATTTTATTTTTCAGATTCAGAATTTCTGTTTGATTTATTTTTATAATTTTTATCTCTGTTGAGATTTTTATTTTGGTCAAATATCATTTTTCTTGATGTACTTTAGTTTTTTGCATGTATATTTCTTTAGCTTTTTGAACATATTTAAAACAGTTATTTTAAATTATTTGTCCTGTAAGTCTAAGGTCTGAACTTTCTAAGAGATAGTTTTGAAGATTTAATATTCTCCCATAAATTGGCCATATTTTCCCATTTGTTTGTATGCTTTGTGAATTTGTTGTTGTTGTTACACATAAGACATTTGCAAAAACAACCAACTCTGCCAGTTTTTGCAAACTTACTCTGTACCATACCAGTCACCCAATTGTTAGCTGGGTGTTCTTTGTGCCCTGGGGTCATCCTGAGTTTAAAGTTTAATTTTTTTTTTCAGTTCTTCTCTAAGTGTGCTTCTTGCCTAGGCCCGTATGTGACTCACTTCATTTTCTCATATACATGAATGCTTTTGAATGTTGTAATTTCCCAAAAATATCCCAACCCATTTCCACTTCAGAGCCTTAGATGATTATTGTATGTCACTATTCATAATCTCTTGCCCTGGACATCTACAGATCTGTATGACCCCTGCAGATTTTATTTTATTTTATTTTTATTTATAGCAATTAACTATGTTATAGTCAGACTATAAATTTTGTCTTAACTTCTACTGGTGGTTCTTTTTATCATATTTAATTTTAAGGCTCTTCTACTCTTATTTGAATCCTTTCTGTGTACGCCTGTGTCTGGCTCTGCCTGAGAGTTGTACAATATTTATACTTAGAATTATTATTATTATTATTATTATTATTATTATTTATATTTAGTTTTCTCTCATCTGGAATATCTTACTTTTTTGTGTCAGAAGTTACTTGGATTCCTTTCTCTGCTTGCTCTAGCCAGAATGACGATACGCTCTCTTTCAGAGTTTTAGTTTTCTTTACCATTCAGGTCTACAACTTCAGCTCATATTTGAGTCAATGTCATATATCAAGAAATGAACAAATAAAAAAACGATAAAGAAAACTCATTTCTGTGCTGGTCTTCCAGATGTAACCCCTCTACAATCTACTTAGTTGTTGTTTATTGTTATTTAGATCCTCAAATGGTGATTTTTTAACCAGTATTTCCAGTTATTAAATGAATATTTGGTCTGTAGTGTGACATTGGCATACTAGCAGTTAAACTTTCTACAATTTATTTTTGTATGTTTTTCTTATGGACTAAGACCTCATTGATTTTTGCTTATTTATTCAAGTAAATTTTTAAAGAATTTCTATATAAGCAATTGTGTCAAATGTGAATACAAAGTTTTACTTCTTCTTTTTTAAATCTTTTTTTTTTTCTTTTTCAGCATCTTATTGCACTGAATAAGAACTTCAGGACAACATTGAATGTGAATGGTGAGAATGAATAGCTCTGTTTATAATCTTAAGGCAAAATTTTAAATAATTCCCTATTAAGTATGATGTAGCTCTAGGTTTTTTATAATACATATTTCTATTACTAGTTTTTCTTGCTAACATAAAATGAATAGATATTTATTTTTGCCAAATGCCTTCTCTGTATATAATAAGATGATCATGTGATTTTCTTCCTTGAATCTGTAAATGTAGTGAATTACATAAATTGTTTTTTATTTGTTAATTTTTGTATGTACTCAAAATAAACTCTACTTTGAAATATGACCACTTTTTCCATTTAATTTTTAAATTTTGGGTAAATATTTTTTATCTATGGCCATGAGGAATTTTTGTCTGTACATATATTTTTCCTAGTGTCTTTTCTCAGATATTGATATCAAAGTTTCGGTAACCTCAAATAAGAATTTGGGACACACAGTCATCTGTTCTAAATTTTGAATAGATTTGTTGTAAGATTTTTAATATTTATCCTTTAGTAGTTTATTAAATGTATTAGTGAAACCATATAAGCCAGAACTTTATGTTGGAAAATAATTTTACAATCAGAAACTCAGTTTCATAAAACCTGCAATGTCATTTTGATTTTTCACTGGAGTTAAGTCAGTTGGTAAATTGTATTTTCCAAGGAGTTTGTTTTTGCATAAAATTAATAAGATTCCTTTATTAACATATGAAAGATTGTAGAAACTCTGGTGATACCTACTTTTTCATTCCTGACATTAATAATGTGTGTTTTCTCTATTTATAATTGAAATTACTAGTGTTTAACCAATTTTATTGTTTATTTTAAAATAACAACTTTTATCATTACTGATTTTCTCTATTGCTTGTCTGCTGTATATTTCATTGACATGTTCTCATGTTTAAAGACTGATTTTCTTACACTTATTTTAATTTTAATTTGTTTTTATTTTTATACATTCTTATAATAAAACTTTAAATCAAATATTTTAAACAGTTGTTTTATGTTAATAGAGTCTGTAAAGCTATAAATTTCCTTTTAAAGTTCTTTAAACAGCAGCTGTCAAATATTGATATGTTTTCATCATTCGTTTAAAAATATTTTTTAAATTTTTCACATAATAGTTTTTAAAATGTATGGGTTATTTAATATTGCTTTAGATAATTTAAAATATTTGTTGACTTTCAAGACAGCTTAGAATAATTAATTTCTAAATTACTTCAGTTTTAGGAAAATTATACTGTGTACAATTTTGAACCTTTAAAATTTAATGACATGTAAGTAAACTACACAAGATCCAACTTTGTAAATGATTATGTGCACTTGACAAAAATGTATATTCTGTCATTGTATTGGTGTGAATATCAACTACCAATTACTTAGAGAAAGTATTATAATCTAGAGCTGTTATTATAGATTTGACTATTTCCTAATTTCTGTCCATTTTGTATCCAATTATTTGCTTTTGAGATACTTGTAGATTCACATACAGTTTAAGAAATAATACAGTCTTCCTGTAGTCTTTTATCCAGTTTCTCTCAACTGTGACATTTTATATAACTATATTAGAATATCAAAATGTAGATATTGACCAATATAATCCACCAAATGAATTAAAATCTCACAGGTTTCCATGCAGTCATTGTGTGTATATTTAGTTTATTCAATTTTACTTATTTATAGATTCATGTGGCCACCACCACAGTTATGATATGGAATAGTTTCATTGTTACAATAACCCCTTGTATAGTCACGATAACCCCCACCATCTCATTAATCCTTATCAACTACAATTTGTTCTCCATATCTATAATTTTATTTCAAGAATGTTATGTAAATAGAATCTCACAGTATGTAAAATTTTGGAATGAGCTTTTCTTTCACTCAGCATTATGTCCTTGGGATTTAACTATATGGCTGTGTGTATCAATTTTGTATTTCTTTTCAACAGCGAGTAGTATTCCATGGTATGGATTTACCCTAGTTTATATAACCATTTACCTATTGAAGAATATCTGAGTCATATTTTTCTTTGTTTGCTTTCTAAATTTTCTCTTTTCTAATTTTAATTTTTCAATTAGAGTTGACGTTTATTATTTTATATTAATTTCAGGCGTACAGCATAGCAGTTAGACATTTATATAATTTACAAAGTGATCCCCCTGATTAGTCTCTTTATCTTTGCTTTTCAGCTGTTTGACTATATAATGTGTCTAACTGTGGTTTTTATTATATTTATTACTACTTGGGATTTTTAGAGCTTCCAAAATTGGTACATATGTCATTCACCAAAAGTTGGAAAATACCATTCATTACTTATAATTTTTCTCAATTTTCTCATTTTAACATTTGTATCCTATCATTTTTCTCTCAAATATTAAATTGTGTTATTACTATAGTTCTATTTTTAAGTTTCCTGTCCCATTCTTCTACTGTTTTAAAATATCTTCCGGTGAATTTATCATATAAGTTTTGTAGTATTTTTTTTTAATTTAGAATTGCCTTTTGGTTCATTTATTTCTCTGATCGAAGTGCATATACAATCACTCATTAAGATCAAAAATTGTTTTAAGTTCTTAAATATATTTATAATTTCTTTAAAATTCTTTGCCACTAAATGCATAGCCTGTGTAAGCTAAATCCAATTATTGGGATTATTTTCTGTTAACTGCTTTCCTTCTTGGATTTTGGTCATATTTAACTGTTCCTTTTCATTCAGAGGGGAAAAAATAACTAATACATTTTAATTTTTATACAAATTTTATATTTACAAAATCTTTTTATTAGGAAATCTAAAGGGTTTTCACATACACCAACCCCTAACACAAACTTTTAAAACGATTATTTACATCTTGTATTAGTGTGGTATATATGTTACAACTGATGAACCAATATTGGCATATTATTATTTACTAAAGTCCACAATTTATATTAAGATTCGTTCTTTGTACAGTACATTTTATGGGTTATAACAAGTACATATTGACATGTGTCTACCAAGAATCCCCTATATTCCATCCATTCATCACTTAATCCCTTCACCAAACTCCTGGCAACTACTGAATTTTTTATTATCTTCATAATTTTCCATTTCCTGAATGTCATGTAGCTGAAACTATAGAGTATGTAGTGTGTTTAGATTTATTTCACTTACCAATATGCTTTTAATGTTTCTTTATCTCTTTTCATAGCTTGATAACTCATTTCTTTTCATCACTGAATAATATCTCATTATATGAATGTACCACAGTTTGTTTATACATTAAAAAATTAAAGGACATCTTATTTCTTATCCAGTCTAGCAATTGTTAATAAATTTATTATCAAATCCCAGTGCAGGTTATTTTTTGAATAGAAGTTTTCAACTCACTTGGGTTAATACTAAGGGGCATGATTAATGGTTATTATAATAAAAGTATGTTTAGTTTTGTTAGAAACTGACAAACTATATTCTAAAGCGGCCGTACCATTTTGCTTTCCCCCCAGCGATGAAGGAAAATTCATGTTGCTACACAAATTGCCAGAATTTAAAATTGTCATCATTCTGAATTAGGATTAACATTCTATTTTAAATTAGAATAAACATTCTATGTGCTGTGCAGTATCTTATTGATTTAATTCACAATTTCTGTTAACATTAATGTTGAGCATCTTTTCATATGCTTATTTTCCATCTGCCTATCTTCTTTAATGAGGTTTTTGTTGGGAGCCGAGCTAACTTGGCGAGCTCTGAGATAAGTGGCACTAAACTATTTTAAGCACTCAGTATTTTCCAAGAAGGGAGTTTGATTGTGGAGCAGAGAGTTCTGAGTTGTGAGAACTTCATTGTTTTGCAGGATAAGTAATTTGGCTGACCTTGGGTCTTGACTGCTGTTTTCTCATTGCAATGCTATAAGTAGTGTGTTCTAAATAAACTCGGGGCTACAGTATTCACTGTATGCCCTCCCGACTCTATCTCTTGTCTCTGTCTTTTCTTTTATCCTCACTCTCCCTCTCAGGTACTGTTTATCTCAGCCGGCAGTCTCTGGCAGGTTTTGATTGAAAAAATAAACTTTTTAAATTTAAATATAGTTGGTATACAATATTATATTAGTTAAATTGCTTTCAAGTATACAATATAATAATTTGACATTTTTATAGCTTATAATGTGAAAACCCCACTAATTCTATTAATCAACTGTCATTGTGCAAACTTATCACAATATTATTGACTATATTCCTCTTCACTTTTTTCACCAATTTTCCCATTTCCCTCTTCTCTGCCACCATCCCTTTGATCTTTATTTCTATAAGTATGCTTTTGTTTTGTTCATTTTTTTCTAATTCCAAATATAAGTAAAACTATATGGTATATGCCTTTCTCTGTCTGACTTATTCACTTAGCATAATACCAAGTCCATTCATGTCATTGCAAATAACAAGATTTCATTTTTTATTATTGATGTATAATATTCTATTATTTATTTTCTATATATACCACATCTTCTTTATCCATTTATCTGTCAATAGACACCTAGTTTGCTTCCATAGCTTGTCTGTTATAAATAATGCTGCAATGAATATAGGAGTGCAAATATCTTTTAGAATTAGTGTTTTGTTTTGTTTTGTTTTGTTTTTAAATAAATACCCAGAAGTGAAATTGCTGTGTCATATGGCATATCTATTTTTAGTTTTCTGACAAATCTCAATACTGTTTTCATAGAAGAAGCACCTATTTGCAGTCCCACCAACAGTACACAAGGGGCGCGTTTTCTCTACATCCTCAACAATACTTGTGATTTGTTGAATTTTTAGTAACAGATATTCTGACTGGTGTGAGGGAGTATTCAACTGTGGTTTTGCTTTTCATTTTCCTGATGATTAGTAATGTTGAGCATCTTTTCATATGTCTGATAGACACCTGTATGTCTTCTTCGGAGAAATATCTTTTCATGTCTTCTGCATATTTTTGATTAGATTATTTTTAATGATTTGTATGAGTTCCTCATATTTTTTGTATACTAATTCCTTATGAAATATATCATTTGCAAATGTATTCTCCTATTCAGTATGTTGCCTTCTTGTTTTGTTTATGGTTTCTTTTGGTGTGCAGAAACTTTTTATTTAGATGAAGTGTCATTGATTTATTTTTGTCTTTGTTTCCCTTGCTCAAGGCATATATACCAAACCGTTGTTAAATAGTTTAATAATTATGTTTTCTTCTAGGAATTTTATGGTATTGGGTCTTACATTTAAATTTTTAACCTGTTTTGAGATAATTTTTATATAGTGTAAGTGAGGTCCAGTTTCAATATTTTTTTGCACAAATCTGTCCAGTTTTACCAACACGATTTGTTGAAAAGATTGTCATTTATCCATTGTATATTCTTGCCTCATTTGTCATAGATTAGTTGAGCATATAAGCAAGGATTTATTTCTGGGTTCTCTATTTTGTTCTATTGATCTGTGTCTGTTTTTGTGCCAGTACCATACTGTTTTGATTGGTATAGCTTTGTAGTGTAGTTTAATATAAGAAAGCATGATACCTCTAAGTGTGTCCTTATTTCTCAAGATTGCTTTGGCTATTCAGAGTCATTTTAGTTACATGTAAATGTTAGGGTTATTTGTTCTGGTTCTGAAAAGAATGTTATTGGTATTTTGATAGGGATTATACTGAATCTATGGATTGCTTTGTGTAATATGATAATTTTAATGATATAAATTGTACTATTCCATGAGCATGGCATATTCTTCCTTTTATTTCTGTCCACTTCAGTTTCTTACTTCAGTGTCTTATAATTTTTAGAGTGCAGGTCTTTCACATTCTTGGTTAAATTTATATCCTAGGTATTTTTTTTCTTTTTGATGCAATGTAAATGTGATTGTTTTCTTAAGTCTCTAATTGTTTGTTATTTGTGTATAAGAATGTGATGAATTTATTCATATAAATTTTGTATCCTATGATGTTATTGAATTTTTTCATAAGTTAAATTATTTTTTAATGGATTCTTAGGGTTTTACATATATACTATCATGTCATCTACAAATAGTGACAATTTTATTTCTTGCTTTCCAATTTGGATGCCTTTTATTTCTCTTTCTTGTCTGATTGTTATGGCCAGGACTTCCAATAATATATGAAACAATGATAGTCAGTGGGCATCCTCATCTTATTGCTGATCTTAGAGGTGACGTTTTTAATATTTCATCATCAAGTATAATGTTAGCTGTGTGGGCTCATCATATATAGCCTTTCTCAAGTTAAAATAAGTTACTTCTATACCCACTTTGTTGTGAGGGATTTTTAAAAATTATTATTATAAATGAATGTTGAATTCTGTCAACTGCTTTTCTTCATCTATTGAGATAATCAAATGATTGTTACCCTTGGCTTTGCTGATGTGATTCATTGCTTTGCAAATGTCGAACTGCCCTTGAATTGCTGATTTTAATTTCACTTGATCATGGTGTATAATCCTTTTAATGTACTGTTGAATTTGACTTGCTGGTATTTTGTTGAGAATTTTGGTTTCTATGTTGATCAGAGTTATTGATCTTTAATTACTTTTTTTTTTTGTAGTGTCTTCTTCTGAAATCCCTGTGATGTAAATGTTATGGTGCTTTATGTTATCCCAAAGATCTCTTATACTATCCTTATCTTTTTAATTTTTTTTTTTTTTCATTTTGTTATTCTGATTGGCTGATTTCTACTATTCTGTCCTCCAGGTCACTAATCAGTTCTTCTGTATTTACGTATATATGTTGATTCCTTCTAATCTATTCTTCATTTTCATTATTATATTAATCTCTGATTGGTTCTCTAGTACATATTCTATCTCTTTGTTGAATATCTCTCTGAATTTCTTTATTCAACTATAAAGTTTGTTGAGTACTCTTAAGACCATTTCTTTTCTTCTTTATCGAGAAAATGACTTTTCTTTTTTTTTTATTGTTAGGCTTTTTCTCTGAAGTTATTTCTTGTTGATTTATTTGCAGCATATTCTTCTGTCTCTCCATTTTGTTTGACTTAATGTGCTTGTTTCTATGAGTTAGATGAAGTAGCTATCTCTCTTGGTCTTGAAAATGTGGTCTCTTTTGTCCGCCTGATTGTAGTTGGTAGCTTGAGATGTGTTTGCTTGAGATGGCTAGTGTACCCCCTGACCTGAAGAAGTAGGTTCCATATGGGGCAATCTGTTTTATGGTACTTTGCCCTTCTTATCTGGGCGATGCTGCCTGGTGTAAACAGCCCTGCTAAATGCTCCCTTGGTATGACTTTTTACTTTAATTGTCTATTGTCAGTGGAGGGTCTGGGAGGAGCTGTTCTGCCTGCTTGCCTCTCAACCTCTTACCACTTCTGCGATTTTTCTGAGATGGGCAGTCTTGTGTGTAGACACAATCACACTTTGCTAGTTCTGCACTCTCTCTTGATGAGGCAGCTCACAGAAAGACAAAGCAACACCCCACTCACTCTTCACAGAGCAGCCCTGTGTGTGTATCACAAAGTTTCGCTAGCTCCACACTTTTTTGGAGTTAGGCAGCCGATGTATGAATGCAGCAGTGTCCCACTCTCTCCACACTTTCTCTGGACATGACATATTTGTGTGTTGGTACCACTGCATTTTACTAGATCCACACTCTTCCCAGGAGGGGCAGCCCCACATGAACACAAAAGAGTATCTCACTATCTCTACACTTTATTTGGACAGTGTAGCCCTGCAGACGGGTACTGCAAAATTTTGATAGCTCCGCAGTCATTGCAGGTGAGAGAATTCTATGTGAATGCTCAGCCAGTGGGTGCATGTAGCAGCATCCTGCTGTACCTATTAGATCAATTTCTGATTCGAGGGGCTATGGTACCCACTTGTTTATGATGGATCTAGTTCCAGAGGAATGGCTGGGGAGCAAACCTGGATGGAGTTCTCACCTGCTATCCATATGCAGGGGAAACATAAACAATGGTGCTGCATTGTTCCCTGACCTTTCCAAGATCTCCATGGTTTCTCAACCTTCTTTATGATGTCTCTCTCTCTTGCTTGTTGTGGAGAAGCTGTTCAATTGGCTCACAGTTGTCTCTCAGGAGGAATTGCTTCAAATATAGGTGCACATTCGAAGTATTCTTGGGTGGGGGAAAGCTCAGCATTCCCCTATGCCACCATCTTGGATCCACCTCGGTTCACAAATTTTGCTCATTTTTCTCCCATGGAAGAATAGAATACTATCTTCTATGATAATTTTTAATTTAAAATTGTATTTCATTATTGTAAAAACACATAAGGTGAGATACACTCTCTTAGCAAAATTTTAAGTGTACTATACAGTATTGTTAACTATAGACACAATGATGTGCATCAGATTTTATAATTTATTTATCATAGATTACTCCAATTTTATATTCATTGATTAACAACTCTCATGTTTCCATACTACTTGTCCCTGAGAACCAACATTCTACTCTTTGCTTCTATGAAATTGACTATTATAGATACCTTACATAAGTGAAATCCTGTAGTATTTGTCTTTATGTGACTGGATTTTTACTTAGTGTAATACTTTTACAATTCATGAGGCTGAAGTTTAATACTCAACAAGAAGTTGAATATTCCAGGATTTACTTACTTTTTAAGGCTGAATAATATTCAGTTATAAGTATACACCTCATTTTCTTTATCCATCCATTTATTGGTGGATTTAGGGGAAGTTTCTACATTTTGGCTATTCTAAATAGTGCTGTAATAAACATGGGAGTATGGGAGTGCTAATATCTCTTACAGACACAGATTTTATTTTATTTTATTTATTTTATTTTATTTATTTTTTTTTTTTTTTGGATAAATAGCCAGAAATAGAAGTGCCAAATTTTATGGTAGGTCTGGTTTTAATTTTTGAATTTCCATACACTGTACAAGATTCCCATTTTATCCACATCTTTCACAACACTTTTTGCTTTTTAGAAATTAATAGCCATTATAACAGTTGATATCTCAATGTAGTTTTGATTTGCATTTCTCTAATAATTAGTGAACACAAGTATCTTTTTATGTACCTGTTTGCTGTGTGTATGTCTTCTTTGAGGTGATATCTAGTCAATCTTTGAACTTTTTTCATAGATTAATAAGTTCACTTTTTATTTTGTAACTTTTTATTAAAATTATTGGAGTGACATTGGTTAATAAAATCAAATAGGTTTCAAGTGTACAATTCACTAATATATCATATGTATACTGCATTGTGTGTTCACCACCTAAAGTTAAGTTTCCTTCTGCCACCATATATTTGACCCCCTTTAACCCTTATTTGCCTCCCCCTCCCTGCTTTTATCTGGTCTCCACTAATCCACTGTCCATGTCTATGGGTTTGTGATTGTCAAGTTTGTTTGTTATTTTTAGTTTTATACCGCACATATAAGTGAAATCATATGGTTCTCAACTTTTTCTGTCTGACTTATTTCTCTTAGTACGATAACCTCAAAATCCATCTATGTTGTCACAAATGGCAGTATTTCATCTTTTCTTATGGCTTAGTAATATTCCATTTTTATATGTACCACATCTTCTTTATCCCATCCTCTATCAATGGAAACTTCAGTTGTTTCCATATCTTGGCCACTGTGAAACATATGCCCATTTTTAATCAAGTTACTTTATTCTTTTTCCTATTGAGATGTAGAATGTTCTTACATATTTTTTTTAAAATTAAACATTTATTAGGTATATGGTTTGCAAATATTTTCTCCTATTCCATAGATTGTCTTTGCATTCTGTAGATTTGTTTTTTTCTTTGTTGTGTAGGAAATATTTACTTTGGTAAAGTCCTACTTTTGTATTTTTTTTTTTATTTTGTTTTATGTGTTTTTGGTATCATATCCAACACATTACTGCCAATATCAATGTCAAGAAGCTTGTCTACATTTTCTTCAAGGAGTTTTACAGTTTCAAGACTTACGTTTAAGTTTGTAATCATTTTAAGTTGATTGTGTATGGTGTATTTAAGACATCAATTTTATTTTTTTCTATGTAGAAATACAGTTTTCCCAGCATTATTTATTAAAGAGAATGTCCTTTCCCCTTTGTATATTCTTGATATCCTCATCAAAGATCAGTTGACCATAATCATGTATGTTTATTTCTGGGATGTCTATTCTGTTCCATTGCTTAATGTGTCAGATTTTATGCCAGTAATATACTGATTTAATTATTGTAGCTTTGTAATATATTTTGAAATCAGGAATTGTGAGGTCACCAGCTTTCTTCTTTCTCAAGATCATTTTGGTTTTTAAGCTCTTTTGTGATCCCACAATATATTTTTGTTTCCATTTTCTTTAAAGCCATTGGTATTTTGAAGAGGATAGTATTAAATATGTAGATTTTGTTGAGAATATGGATATTTTAACAATATTATGTCATCCAATCTATGAACACAGGATGTCTTTTTATTTATTTGTGTATTTTAAAACTTCTTTCAACTATGTTTTGTATTTTTCAGTGTATAATCTTTTATCTGCTTGGTTTAGTTCGTTATTAAGTATATTTATTTTTTTAATGTTTTTCAATTACTATTGATGTACAATATTATATTAGTTTCAGATTACAACACAGTGATTAGACATTTATATAACTTATGAAGTGATCACCTTGATAAGTCTTGTTACCCACTTGACACCATACATAGTTATTACAAAATAACTGACTATGTTCCCTATGCTGTAATTTACATTTCCATGACTGTTTTTATACCAGAAATATGTACATTTTAATCCATTTCCCATTTTTGCCCATCCTCCAGCCCCATAGTATATTTATTCTTTTTGATTCTATTGTAAATGGGATTTTTTCTTAATTTCCTTTTTAATGGTTTCTTGTTTTATAGAAATGCAAGTGCTTTTTATATGTTAAAATTCTATAATGAATTTTTATTTAGTTTATTTGTTAACTCTATATTTTTAAAATTAATTATTTAGGGGTTTTTATATAAAGGATTATATCATTGATGAACTGATAATTTGACTTCTTCATTTTGGATTTGAATTACTTTTATTTATTCTTCTTCCCAATTGCTCTGACCAAGACTTCCAGTACTGTGTTTAATCAAAGTTGTGTGAGTGGGCATCCTTGTCTTGTTTCTGATCTTAGAAAAAAAAGTTTTTAATTCCTTTCTCCATTAAGTATTACGTTAGCTGTAGGTACGTCATACATTACCTTTATTATGCTTAGGTCCATTCATTCTTTACCTATTTTGTTGAGCACTTTTAATTATAAAAAGGTGTTGAATTTTGCCAAATATCTGTACTTCATCTATGCAGTTGATCACATGATTTTTATCCTTCATTATTTTAGTGTGGTGTATCACATTTATTGATTTGTGTTTTTTGAAATATCTTGCACCCCAGAGATAAATTTCACTTAGTCATGCTGTATAATCTTACTATTATTTTAATTAATTTAGTTTTCTGGTATTTTGTTGAGGATTGATTTTTACATCTTGTATATCAAGGATATTTGCCTATAATATTTTATAGTGTCTTTGTCTAGCTTTGCTATCAGAGTAATTCTGTCCTCATGAATTGAGTTTGGATGTGTAGCCTCCTCTTCAATTTTCTGGAAGAATTCAAGAAAGATTGGCATTAATTCTTTAAATACTTTGTAGAACTCATTGTTAAACCTGTCTGATCTTGAACTTGTTTGCTTGTTTTGAGGTTTTTGATTACTGATTTAATCTCTTCATTGGTTATAAGTTTGTTCATATATTTTTTCATGACTTAGTCTTGGTAGGTTATATTATTCTAGGAATTTATTTCTTCTAGGTAATCCAATTACATGGTTTGTAGTTACTCAGCCCATTGTAGACTCTTATGATAGTTTTTTAAATTTCAGTTATCAGTTGTAATGTCTCCTCTTATATTAATGATTTTTATCAATTTAAGTTTTCTCTCTTTTTTCAGTCTGGTTAAATGTTGATCTTTTCAGAAATATTTTTTTTTCTATTTTCTTACTTCTATTTTGCATATTTCTGTGCTAATTTTTATTTCCTTCTTTCTGTTAACTTTGTACTGTTTTCTTCTTTTTCTAGTTCCTTAAGATGAAAAGTAAGGTTGTTTATTTGAGATCTTTCATCACTTTTAATGTAGGCATTTATCATTATAAACTTTTCCTTTAGAATTACTTTTACTGTATCCATAAGTTTGGGTATGCTGTTTTCTTTTTCATTTATCTCATGCTTTTAAAATATTTTCCTGATTCCCCTTTTAATATTTTCTTTGACCTATTTTTAAGAGTATATTGTGTAAGTTCCACGTATTTGTAAATTTTCCAATTTTTGTTCTATTTATTGGTTTCTTATGTCATATCATTATGGATGGGAAAGATATTTGTTATGATTTTAATTTCTTAAATTTTCTAAAACTTGTTTTGTGACTTAACATGTGATCGATCCTGGAGAATATTCAATATATTCTTGAGAAGGATGTATATTGTGTTGTGATGCATGTAATGTTCTATATATGTAGGTCTGTTACATCTTTTGCCTCTAAAGTCTTGTCCAGTTGTACTGAGTCCTTATTGATTTTCTTTCCAGATAGCTTATCTATTATTGAAAGTGAGGTTTTAATTTCTTATACTACTATTGTTTTTCTGTCTATTTCTCCCCTTAGTTGTATTAATATTTGCTTCAGGTGCTCTGATGTTGGTGCATACATATTTATAATTATTATATCTTCCTAGTTAATTATTTTATTATTATACAATGTCCTTTTTTGTCTTGTGACAATTTTGACTTAAGGTTTATTTTGTCTAATATAAGTATAGCTGCCCTTGATCTCTTTTGGTGGTTATCATTTGCATTTAATATCTTTTTTCTATTGCTCTCTTTCAGTTTAAATGTTATTAAATCTAAAAAGAGTCGCCTTTGCACAACATATGGCCACATTATATATTTTTATTTATTCAGCTACTCTATTTCTTTTAATTGAGAAGTTTAATCCATTTTCATTTAGTGTAATTATTAATAGGGACATACTTACTGCTGCCATTGTTATTTTTTTTTACTATCTTGTAAAGCATTTGTCCTGTTTTACTCTTTCTGTCATCCACTGTGCTTCACCAAGTTATTATATTTCTGTGCTTTGATTCAGTTTTCTTTCTTGTGCATGTTTGTTCTATATATTTTTCTATAATTGTTAAGGGATATTAATAAATCAACCTATAGTTACAAGTTTATCTTAAACAGATAGCAACTTAACTTAAATCACATACAAAAACTCTACACTTTTCCTTCTTTCCTTCCAACATTTCATGTTATTGATGTAAAAATTTATGTCTCTTATATTTGCTACCTATTAACATATTTTAAAATTATAGATATCTTAATACTTTTTTACTTTTATTTTTTTATACATGAATTAAATGCGATCTATTGTCTATTGTTACATCATTACAGTATTCTGATTTGTCTATTTATTTACCTTAATTAACAAGTTTTATGTTTTTTTTTTTAAGTTTTAATATTTCTCTTTAATCTCCATTCATTTCCAATTGTAAACCTCCCATTAAGCTTTTCTTGTAAGGAACTTCTATGAAATCTCTTAGCTTTCAATTCTCAGGAAAAGTTTTTATCTCTCTTTCACATTTGAAAGATATTTTTTGCAGGTCTATTATTATGCATTGGATTATTTCTTATTCTGCACTTTGAATATATGATTCTACACTTTTCCCCAGATTTACTGAAATATAATAGACAATAATTGCTCATATTTATGTTGCACAATTCAATGAGTTTTTTTCAATTATAGTTGGCATACAACAATATATATTAGTTGTACAGCATAGTGATTAGATATTTACATAACTCACAAAGTGATCACTCCACTAATTCTAGTACCTCTATTCCCCCTTACATATTTATTACTTTATTAACTATTTTCTTTATGCAGCAAATTGTATATCTATGTCTATTTTGTAACTATCCATTTGTACTTCTCACTTTGCTGCCTCCCATCCAGTAGCCCTCAAAATATTTTCTGTATCTTTTATTTCCATTTTTGTTATTGTTGTTTATTTTGTTCTTTATATTCCACATGTACATACAATCATGCAATATTTGTCTTTCTCTATCCAACATATTTCATTCAGCACAATGCCCTATAGCTTCATCAAGGCAATATATTTTTCCATCCCCTTCATTTTAGTCTGTGTGTGTCTTTAAATCTGAAGGGAGTCTCTTGTAGGCAGCATATGTAGGGGTCTTGTTTTCTTATCCACTCGATCACTCTATCTTTTGGTGATAAATTCCTTTAGCTTATTTTTGTCTTGGAAGCTCTTTATCTGTCCTTCAACTCTAAACGATAGCTTTGCTGGATAAATTATTCTTGGTTGTCGATCCTGGGTCTATGTCCTGTCAAATATTTTGTTCCAAGCCCTTCTGTCCTGCATAGTTTCTTTTGAGAAATTAGCTGCCAGTCTAATGGGTGTTCCCTTATAATAAACTAACTTCTTTTTTCTTGTTGCTTTTAAGATTCTCTCATTGTCTTTAACTTTTTACATTCTTATTATGATGTGTCTTGGTGTGGGCCTCTTTGGGTTCATCTTTCCTGGGACTCCCTGAACTTCTTGGGGTTGTATGTTTATTTCCTTCACCAGATTAGGGAAGTTTTCCATCATTATTTCTTCAAATAGCTCTTTAACATCTTGTTTTCCTTCTGATACCCCCTATACACAGGTTTTGCATTTAATTGTGTCCCATAGCTCCTTAAATTATTATTATAGTATTGGATTCCTTTTTTGTGTCATTCTGATTAAGTGCCTTTGGCTTCCCCATCCTCTATATCAGCGGTTTGTTCCTCTTCTTTATCCAGCCTGTTGATTTCTTTTAATACACTCTTCATCTCAGGTAATGTGTTTCTCATTTCTGATTGGTTCCCTTTTATAATTTCCATTTCCATTTTTATTATTTTTATCTCTTTTTTAAAGCTCTCACTGAATTCATCTACACTTTCCTTAAGTTCATTGAGAATCTTTATAACCAATGTTTTGAACTTTGCATCTATTAGATTGCTTCATTTCATTATTCCTGTATCTTTGTTCTGTTCTCTCAATGCTATTTGCTTCTTTGTCTTCCCATTTTGTCTGTCTTTCAGTGTCTGTTTCTATGCACTAAGCAAAACTCCTAAGTCTCCTGGTCTTATTAGTACAGCTTTGTGTAGCAGGTGTCCAGTGGCTCAGTCCTGAGAAGAGTTCAGTTGCAGACCAAGTTAGCCCCAGCCTATGCCCCTCCGGGGCCACCTATTAAGATTCAGCAAGCAATACACAGATGCTGTGCTTATAGTTGCCTCAGGAAGCCTTGACCGAAACCAAGGTCAGCTGCCGCCAGTGTGAGTTTTAGACTTGGCTCAGCGAGGAGCACTGGACTTGCTAAGAACACAACTGGATGTGGCTTGGGTGGGAGTTGGGGGAGGCAGAGTTTCAGGGAATCCTCTGGGCAGCGTGACCTCTATTATACAGTTTCATGACATCTTGGCTATGAAGGTACTGAGTCCGCACACTGGAAATGGGGAGGGCTCAAAAGAGGAACAATGGATATGGGTGGCACTACTGGAGAAAGCCTCACCTCCACCCCTCATCCTGATAACTCAGTGTCCCCCTGTAAGTCCTTGTTGTTCCCCAAGCAGCCAACCCGGTGCTGATGCTCAGAGGAAGTAGGTCTTTCTACACAAAAGTCCACTCACAGACATGGCACCTTTAAGAGGCATCTGCTTGATACTTTTTAAATTTTCTATTTCTTTGTTGAAATTTCTACTTTATTCACATACTTTTCTCCTGTCTTCATTGAGCAAAGTTACAATGGTTGTTTCAAATTCTCTCTGAGTTATATCATATATCTCCATTTCTTTGGAGGTTTACCTATTTCCTTTGGTTGGAACACATTTTCCTGTTTCTTCATTCTCCTTAACTACATTGGTTTCCTTGCATTAGACAAAACAATGACCTTTCTCAGTCTTTATGGACAGGACTTGTCGATAGACTATCATTACCAATAAACTGGCCAGAGAAACTAGGGACCCTCCAACTTTTGTTTTAGGTTGAACTGCCAACTTTGCTCTCAGTATCTTTCAGGCTACTAGAGTATTCAAGGTACTGTCAGCACTCTGAAACAAGTAATACATATGTTAATGCCATGAATAGAGCCCAACACTATCAGTTCATTGGATAAAAGGTCCAGTCCTTTCCTCCTTTCACCAGGGAAAAAGTGAGAACTGTATTTTTCTACCAAGTCACATTGCATTAGATCTGTGGTGTGTGGCTATGGTATTTGTGCAGCTTATCATATTAAACAACATGCTTTGTACTCAGTAACACCCAGCAGCCATAGTAGGTTGAATCTTGTCAGAAACCCAAGGTATGAAAGATTAGCCTGTGTCTAGGCCAGTCTTCTCCCAAAATCATCATTACAGATATGTTCTAATAATTTCTTTCCTTCCGCAGGGTAAAGCTGGGAGCTGAGGTTGATTGCACTCACCCATTTTGCAGTGAGGTGGAGAATAGAATTGCGGTTTGTGTTAGTCTGCTATTTCTAATTGCAGTTTTTTTTTTTCCTAAGTATCCTTGTGCAGATATAGTATGCCTGTCCTGCCATCCTTCTATGGCAGATAATACAGAAGTCAGTGCTTCAAGCAGGCCCCCCAAAAATCAGTGTCAACTGTGTTATTTTACCCTTCCCTTTTCTCCCCACAGAAAGGCTGAGGGCTATTTTCTTTCCAAATATGTAATGTTACACCAGGACTAGCCTAGGTTAGAAAGCATCCCAATCTCTCATACCAGTTTCCATGTGGCTTATTTCAAATTTGGAAAATGAAGAAGCCTATGGATTAGATTTTGGACTTATTACAAAAGGAGTTGTTCTGTATTTTGTAAACTCATAGTATCTATGAGAAGTGTCCAGAGTTTCCTAGTCTACTATTTTGTTGACATCGCTACTATTTTTCTTATTTTTAAACATTGTTATTTATTTTATTATTACTGAGTTTTAACTGTTCTTTATATATTTTGAAGAATAATCCTTATTAGACATATTTTACAAAGATTTTTTTTCCTGGTCTTTGAATTGTTTTTTTTTTTCATTCTCGTAACAATGTACTTCACAGAAAAGATATATATTTTTTTTATTTTAATAAAATTCAACTTATCCACTTCCCTTTCATGGATTGTACTTTTGATATTGTATCTATAAACTCATCAGCAAACCCAAGATCACCTAATTTTTTACATTATATTCTTTTCTAGGAGTTTTATAGCTTTGCATTTTACATTTATGTCAGTGATATATTTTTAATTAATTTTTGGGAAAGGTATAAGGTCTGTGTCTACATAATTTTGTTTCGTTTTTCTGCATATGAATGTTCAGTTATTCAAGCAACATTTGATGAAAAACTACCTTCGCTCCATTGTATTGCCTTTGCTCTTCTGTCAATTAAGTTGAATATATCTGTGTAGATGTATTTATAGTCTTTTTATTTTATTCAATTGATCTATTCATCTGTACTTTTGTCAGTACCATACTGTCTTAGTTACTGTAGCTTTATAATAAGGTGGGTGGTATAAGTACTCCAAATTCTAAATAAGTTCTCATTTAGCTGTGCTGGATATTCTGAAAAAATTTTCAAATTTTTCTGTCTGGCTTATTTTGTAAATGGCAATATTTCATCTCTTGTGTATATGAACCACATCTTTTTCCAATCCTCTATTGTAGGACACTTTGGTTGCTTCAATGTCCTGGTCACCGTGAATAATGCTGCTACAAATGTCGGCATACATATATATTTCGGATAAATGTTTTCAAGTTTTTTGGGTAAATACCCAGTAGAATAATTGTTGGATCATATGGTAGATGAACTCAGATTTTTGAGAAACCACCATACTGTTTTACATAGTGATTGTATCAATTTACAATCTCATCAGAAGTGTACGAGTGGTCTTTTCTCCCCATCCTCTCCAATATTTATTATTATTTAGTCTGTTGATGATAGCCTTTTTAACAGATGTGAGGTGGTAGCTCACTGTGGTTTTCATTTGCATTTCCCTAATAGCTCGAGAAGTTGAGCATCCTTTCATGTATTTTGGCCATTTGTATGTATTCTTGTGAGAAGTGTCAGTTCAGGTCCTCTGCCCATTTTTAAAATGGATTTTTTTTTGTTTTTTTTTTGTTTTGTTTTTTGTAATTATTGAATTGTATGAGTTCTTTGTATATTTTAAATATTAGGCTCTTATCGGAGTTGTTGCTTGCAAATGTATTTTCTCATTCAGTTGTTTGTCTTTTTGCCTTGTTGATGGTTTCTTTTGCTGTACAGTAGATTTTTAGTTTAACATAATCCCATTCATTTATTTTTGCTTTTATTTCCCTTATCTTTGAGGTCAAATTCATTAAATCCTCTTGAAGTCCAAGGTCCATGAGTTTAGTTCTTATACTTTCTTCTGTGCGATTTTTTATTTCAGGACTCATATTCAGTTCCTTAATCCATTTTGAGTTAATTTTTGTGTGTGGTGATAGACAACAGTCTAGTTTCATTTATGCAGGTGGTTTTGAGTTTTCCCAGCACCATTTGTTGAAGAGACTTTCCTTTCTCCATTGTATGTTTTTGGCTTCTTTGTCAAAATTATTTGCCCTTATAAATTTGGAGTTACTTCTGGACTCTGGACTCTCAAATCTTTTCCACTGGTCTCTGTGTCTATTTTTCTGGGAATGCCATGCCATTTTGATTATTGTCATTTTGTAGTATAATTTGAAGTCAGGCAGAGTGATACCTCCAGCCTTCTTTTTTTTCCTCAGGATTGCTCTGACTGTTCAGATTTTTTGGAGCTTCCACACAAATCTGATGATTTTTTTGTTCTATTTCTTAAAAAAAAATGTTGATGGAATTTTTATGGGGAATACTTTAAGTAATAAGGCCATTTTAACTATGTTGATTCTTCAAATCCAAGACACGAAATATCTTTCCATTTTGTTGTTTCTTCTTCAATTTTTTTTTTAAATATAGTATTATATTTTTCATTATATAGTTCTTTTACATGTTTTGTTAGGTTACTTCCTAGGTATTTTATTCTTTTTGTTGCAATTGCAAAACTTTTTTTTTAATTTCTATTTCTTATAATTCATTATTAGAATATAGGAATGCTATACATTTTTTAACATTGATTTTGTATCCTGAAACTTTACTGTACGTTATTTTTAATTTCTAGTGGTGTTTTAGTGGAGTCTTAAGGATTTTCTATATAGAGAATCATGTCATCTGAAAGAGTTAAATTCTGACTTCTTCATTTCATATTAGAACGACTTATTTCTCTTCTTGCCCAATTGCACTCACTAGGACCTTCAATTTTATACTGAATAACTGTGGTGATAGTGGACAGCTTTATCTTGTTCTTGAACTTAGAAGAAATGTTTTTAGATTTTTACCATTGACTATTATGTTAGCTGAAGGTTTTTCATATATGGCCTCTATTACGTTAAGGTACTTTCCTTCTATACCTATTTTTTAAGTGTTTTGATAATAAATGGATGCAGTGTCTTGTCGAAGGCATTTTCTGCATCTATTGATACTATCATATGATTCTTATTTTTTAATTTGTTTATGTGGTGAATGACATTAATTGATATGCATGTGTCAAACCATTCCTTTGCCTCTGGGTTCTTGAAGCTCACGGGACTGTGGTGTATAAACTTTTCAATATGTTTCTGCATTTGGTTCACTATTATCTTATTTAAGATTTTTGCACCTGTGTTTATGAGAGATATCAGTCTGTAGCTTTCTTTTCTTGTGTTATCTTTAGCAGATTTGGTTATTAAAGTAATATGTCTTCTTAAAATAATTGGAAGTCTTGCCTCCTCTTTGATTTTTTGGAAGAGTTTGAGGAGAATAGGTATTATATCTTCTTTAAATGTTTGGTAGAATTCATTGATAAAACCATCTGGTCTAGTACTTTTACTTTTGGGGAGGTTTTTGATCACTGTTTCCATTTCCGTACTGCTGATAGGTCTATTTAGATTTTCCAGTTCTTCTTGATTCAGTCTAGGAAAGTTGTATCTTTCTAAGTACTAGTCCATTTTTTTTAGGTTAGTAAATTTGGTATCATATACTTTTTCATTGTATTCTTGTATGATCCTTTATATTTCAATGGTTTCTGTTGTAATTAATCCTCTTTCATCCCTGATTTTGTTTATTTGTGTCATTTAGCTTTTTTTTTTTAGTGAGTCTAGTCGGGGTTTCTCAATTTTATTAACCTTCTCAAAGAACCAGCTCTTTGTTGTATTTATTTTTTCTATTTTTTTGTGTGTGTTTTCAATTTCATTTAATTCTGCTCTAATTTTGATTTCTAGTTATTTATTTCCTTCTGCTGACTTTAGGCTTCATTTGTTCTTCCTTTCTTAGTTTAGTTTAGTTTTGTTTTGTTTTAGATGAAGCATTAGGTTGTTTATTTGGGCTCATTCTTGTTTTTGGAGATAACCTTGTAATTATATGAACTTTCCACTTATGAAGGCTTTTGTCATATCCTCAAAATTTTGATATATTGTACTATCATTATCATTCATTTCTACATATCTCTTGATCTCTCTTTTTTATTTCTTTCCTGATCCAGTCATTCCTCATTAACATGTTGTTTAATCTGCATGTATTATTTGTTCTTCTCTGTTTCTTTTTACAGTTGATCTTCAGCTTCAAAGCATTATGATTACAGATAATAGTTGCTATGGTTTCAATCCCCTTATATTTGCTAAGGCTACCTCTGAGTCCCAGTATGTGGTCAATCTTTGAGAATATTCAATGTGCACTAGAGAAGAATATATAAGCAGCTCTTTTGGGATGAAGGGCTCTGTAAATATCAATTATGCCTGCTTGTTCTAATGCGTCATTTAAGGATGTTATATCCTTTTCGATTTTCTGTTTGGATGATCTGTCCATAACCGACAGTGATATATTTACATCCCTTACTATGATAGTGTTTTGGTCAGTTCCTCTCTTTAGTTCTGTTAGTAATTGCTTTACATATTTCAAGGCTTCCTGATTGGGAGGATAGATATTGATAAGTGTTATGTCTTCTTGGTGTGTGATTCTCATTATCATTATGAAGTGTCCCTTAGTATCTTTCTTTACCTTTTTTTTTTATTTTGAAGTCTATTTCATCTGATATTAGTACTGCTACTCTTGCTTTTCCCTGAATGTCATTTGCGAAATATGTCATTTTCCACCCTTTCACTTCGAGTCTATATTTGTCTTTGGAACCGAGATGTGTCTTCTAGAGGCAGCGTATGGTTGGGTTTTGTTTTTTGATCCAATCTGCAACTCTGTGCCTTTTTATTGGTGAGTTCAGTTCATTTATATTTAAGGTGATTATTGAAATATGAATTTTTTCTATAGCCATTTTTCTTTTGCTTTCTGTTTGCAGGTGTTTCACTTGCTTCCTTGTCTGTATGCTTCTATTTTTTGTTTGTTTCTTTGGGTTTTGTGGATTTTCCCTCTGATTCTTCTTGTTCTTTGTTATATACTTCAGTTCCAAATCTTTGGCACATGGTTCCCCTTACAAATATGATGAGGATAGTTATATATGTATATTCCATTTTCTTCTACGTTTGCTTTATCTCCATTCCCCTTTGCGAACCTGGGTCATCGGATCCTCCCTTTTTTGTCATTGTCTCAATTTGCCCCTATGTGTATCGAATGTTCATTACTGTCTTGTTTAGCAAATCACTTATGTTTTTAAGCTTATAAAGCCCTGCTCTGCTTCTATATGCCTATTAGTCGCCTTACTCATAGTTTTGTATTTTTTTTTTCATTTTGTTTTAGGTGAGCTGACTGCTTTCTGTATTTCCTGTAATGAAGGCTTCATAGTGGAAAATTCTCTCAATTTCTGTATGTCTGGAAAGGTCTTTATTTCTCCTTCTTATATAAAAGAGAGCTTTGCTATACATATTATTCTTGGCTGTTAGTTCCTTCCATTTAATAATTTGAATGTTTTGTTCCAATCCTTTCTGGGTTGTAAGGTTTTTGCTGAGAAGTCTAACAATAATCTGATGGGTTTCCCTTTATAAGTTACCCTTTTCTTTTCCCTGGTTGCTTGAGAATTCTTTTTTGTCATTGGTTTTGATAATTTTAATACAATGTGTCTTGGAGAAGGCCTTTTTGGGTTTGAAATAATTGGGTGTTCTGTTGATTTCTTGAATTTCAAGCTCTAGTTCATTTCTTAGATTTGGGAATTTCTAGTCAACTATTTTTCTGAAAATGCCTTCTAATCTGTATCCCTTTTTATCCCCTTAGAAAATGCCCATATTCATTTGTTTCCTTTTCTGAAAGTATCAGCTAGTTCTTGTATCTCTCTTTCTCTATTTTTTATTTTTTGGTTTCTCTATTCTTCCTTCTGATTTATTTCTAGATTTCTGTCTTTGATATCACTAATCCTTTCCTTTATTTGGTCGACTCTATATCTGAAGCTTGCTATTTTGTTTTTCAGCTCTTGCATTGTGTTCTTTATCTCCAGAAGTTCTATTTGGTTCTTTTTCAGGGTTTCAATCTCCTTGCTAAAAAAACTCATTCTGCTGATTTAGTTTTTTTTTTTTAATTCCTGAAATTGTTGATGTAACTTATTTTGGATCTCATTGAAATTTTTTAGAAGTACCCTTCTGAATTCTCTGTCATTTAAGTTGCATATCTCTATGTATGTAAGCTTATTTTGTGGAGTTTTTTTCTTTCTTTCTGAGCTGCCTTGTCACTTTGGTTGTTCATGGTGTTTAATGGACTATTTCTTCACCTAGACCTTAATGGAAGCATATTCTGTTTTTGTTGTTGTTGTTTGTTGTTGTGTGTTTGTTTGTTTATTTTTGTTTTTTCAGAAAGAAGATTTATTATACAAAGGTCTCTCTTTAGCCTGTGGTAGCTCTTATGAGCAGAGTCCATGTTCATACTTGCTGGTGCACAGGTTGGTTGTTTTTTGTAGTGTTTTAGATGTTCAGCTTATTGTTGTTTCAAGTGGAGAGATCTGGGAAAATCTCATTCTGCCTTTTATTGACATGACTCTCAATTCTGTTTTCTAAGCTTTCTATTTCACTTTTTATCTCTTTTAATGTGTTCTTCTTCTCCAGAATTTCTATTTGGTTCTTTTTTAGGATTTCATTCTCCTTGCTAAAAAACTTATTCTGCTGGGCTAATCTTTTTCTCAATTATTCGAATTGTTGCTCTGAGATATTTTGCATCTCACTGAGTTTTTTTCAGAAGTACAATCCTGAATTCAATGTTTTTTCAATTGCATATTTCTGTCTTTAAGCTTATTTTTCAGGAGTGTTTTCTCTTTCTTTCTTAGCTGCCTTGTCACCCTGTTGTTCATAGTGTTTTATGGACTATTTCTCTGCCTAGCATTAAGAAAAATGTATTCTGCTTTTTAAAATTTTTTTTAGAAAAATTTATTACAGAAAGATTTCTCTTTAGCCTGATGCTAAGAAGGTATTTTCTTTTGATTTCCAGTAGATGGCATTCAATCCTCTTGGATCCCTGCTTTGAGATTAGTGTTGACTTTATTTTATTTTATTTTATTTTATTATGTTGACATTGGTTAACAAAATCTAGTAAGTTTCAGGTCTGCAATTCAAATTCAAATTCAAATACACACACGCGCGCGCGTGCACGCGTGCACACACACACACACACACACACACATTGCATAGTGTGTTCGCTGCCCATAGTTTGATTTCTTTGTGTCACCACATATTGGACCCCTTTCGCCCTATCTACCTCCTCCCTCCCCATTCCTCTCTTGCCCTCTTGCCCTCTAGTAACCACTACTCTATTGTCCATGTCCATGAATCTCTGTTTGTCCTGTTTGTAGTTTTCGGGTTTATATACCACATATAAGTGATATTATGTGGTCTTCAACTTCCTGTCTGGTTTATTTCACTTAGCATGATTATCTCAGTGTCCATCCATTTGTTGCAAATGACAGTATTTCATCTCTTCTTATGAATAATGCTTATTTTTCTTTTTTGTCTGAGAAACATTCAAGTGAGAATCACTACCGTCTGTCCCTGCTCCTGTCAGTGATATCCACAGTGGTTTTTTGTTTTGGTAGCATTTACTCAAATTCCCCTGGGGCATCACGGTACTAGGTCTGGGATGATATGGGGTGAAGGGAGGTCACTTTCTCCATTGGTGAGTGGGGTTTGCTGCTAGTTTCTATGTCTCAACCTTATGCTTCACAAGCATGGCTGCTAAGACCCAGGCTGATGCCCCTCTGTACTTAGTTTCCATTCCGTTTTCTGTCCTGATTCTTGGGCATTGAACTCGCAGATCCCTCAGGCAAACCCATTCGGGGAATTGGCCACAATTGTATTTCCTGCAGGGAACTCTGGCTGATAGAGATAGCTTCTTTATTCCTCCCAATCTAACCCCAGACTCTCACGGTTCTAACCTCTGGAAGCTCTTTTCTGCGGATTACTCACTTAATGTGCTGGTGTGCATGTTTGTTGTTATTTGTTAAAGTTCAGATGTTCACCTTATTGTTATTTCAAGGTAATAGATTTGTAGACATCTGTCACTTGAAATTCTGATGACATAACTCAGTAATATATTTTTTGATATATTTATTTGGGCTAGGGAAACAAATGAAAATTAAACAATTGTGACTACATCAAAGTACAAAAAAATGCATAGCAAAGGAAATCATTAATAAAACGAATAGAAAACTTACTGAATGGGAGAAAATATTCGCTTATGATACATCTAATAAGGGGTTAATATCCAATATTTATAAGGAACTCATACAACTCAACAACAACAAGAAATCTAATTAAAAAATAGGCAAAGTACCTGAATAGGTATTTCTCCAAAGAGGAAATACAGATGGCCAATAAACCTATGTAAAGATGCTCAAGATCACTAATCATCAGATAAATGCAAGTTAAAACCACAATGATATATTAATTTGCACCTTTGAGAATGGCTATGTTCAATAAAACAAACAAACAAAAAAGATATGGAGAAAGAAAACCCTTGTATACTGTTGGTGGGATTGCAGAATGGTACAGCTACTGTGGAAAACAGTTGGAGGTTCTTTAAAATATTAAAGATAAAACTATCTTTTGACTCTACAATTGCACTTTTGAATATTTATTGTAAGGAAACCAAAACATTAATTTGTAAAGACTTTCTTATGTTCATGGAAGCACTATTCACAATAGCAAAAAATGTGGAAGCAACTTAAATGTTCATCAACAGATGATTAAATAAAAATGTCACAGTTCATATACACAACAGAATATTACTCAGTCATAAAAAACATGAAATTTTATCATTTGCAATGACATGGATTGACCTAGGGGTTATTATGTTGAGTGAAATAAGTCAAAAAATGATAGATGACATATGATTTTACTTATGAGGAATCTAAGAACGACAACAACAACAACAACAAGAAAAAATTAAATGATAACAGATTCATGGGTACAGAGGGAAATCTGATGACTGCCAGAAAGGAGGGTGGTTTGAAGGTGGAGAGAAAAAGGTAAAGAAATAAAAAAGTACAAATTAATACTTACAAAATAGTTGAAAGTATTGTGATGGCTGTGTGTAAAGCCAGATGGGTGATAGAGTAATCAGGGAAATCTCTTCATAAACTATATAAATGTCTAACCAATGTGCTGTATACTTGAAACTAATATAAAGTAAAAAATAAAAATAAAAAAAAATAATAATAATAAAGAAGCTGAGAAAAAATACAAATATGTGTAGATTACATGACATGATACTAAAAATGACTGGGCCAAAAAAGAAGTAAAAGGAGAGATTAAAAATACATAGAGACAAATGAGAATGACAATATGATATATCAAAACTTTAGTGATATAGCAAAAGAATCAATAAGAAAAAAGTTTATAACATTACAGGCCCATCTCAATAAACAACATATGTCCTAAATAAAAATCTAGCATTTCACCCTAAAGAACTAGAGGAAGAAGGACAAAGAAAGTCCAAAGTCAGCAGAAGAAAACAAATAATAAAAATTAGAGTAGAATTAAATGAAATAGAGAACAAATAACAATAAAAATTTTAATGCAACAAAGGACTGTTTTTTTGAAAAGATTAGTAAAATTGAACAACCTCCAGCTGGACTCACTAAGAAAGAAAAAAGACTCAAATAAACAAAACCTGAGGGGAAAAAGGGAAGTTACAATGGAAACCACAGAAATACAAAGAACCATACAAGAATACGATGAAAGATTATATACATACATATTCAATAATCTAAAAAAATAGACAAGTTCTTAGAAATATGTAACTTTTTTTTACCAATTTACAGAAAAAACTGGAAAACATAAATAGACTGATCAACAGTAAGAAAATTGAAGCAATCATCAAAAACCTCCCAAAAGTAATACCCCACAACCAGATGGCTTTACTAGTGAATTCTACCAAACATTCAAAGTTTATTTAATATCTATTCTTTGCAAAGTGTTATAAAAAATTTGAAGAAGAGACAATATGTTCTAACTCATTTTATGAGACAAACATTGGCCTGATACTAAAACCTGTCAAAGATTACACACACACACACACACACACACACACACACACACACACACCCCTATAGACCAATATCTCTGATGAATGCAGATGTAAAAATTTTAAACAAAATTCTAGCAAATTCAATACAAAAATACATTAAAAAGATGAAATGTCACAATCAAGTGGAGTTCATTCCAGGAACACAAGAATGGTTGAACATATGCAAATGAACAATGTGACACACCTCATTAACAAAATAAAAGATAAAATTACATGTTCATAATAATAGATGAAGAAAAAGCATTTAATAAGATACAACCTATATTTATGATTAAAGCACTTTAAAGCACTTAATAAAATGAGTATAGAAGGAAAGCATTTCAACATAATAAAGGCCACATATGACAAACCCTCAGTTAATGTCATACATAATGGTGAAAAATTGAAAACGGTTCCTCTAAGATCAAGATGAAAACAAGTATACTCACTCTCACCACTGTTATTTAATAGAGTATTAGAAGTCCTAGCCAGAGCAATCAGGCAAGAGGAAAAACTATAAAAGTTATATAAATTGGAAATTAAAATTAATACTATTCTTATATACTAACAATGGGATTTCAGGGGGAAAAAAAGCCTTCCTTTTGCAACTGTAACAAAAAAAATTAAATTTAGGAATAAATATAACAAAGGATGTGAAGAACAGATACATTTAACCACTTAACTACAAGATATTATTAAAAGAAATAGAAGAAAAGAAAGAAAAGACTTCTATATCATTAGAAAAATTGACATAGTTAAAACAGCCATATTGTAGGCATCAGAGCCCTGCTAAAGTGCATCTTACTTTGTAGGGTTTGCCCCTCACCAAACAATTTTCACAACCATCAGACCAAGGGACAATCCTTGCAATCGGCTTGAAAACAACAACCAAGGCTCTACTATAACAGTAGGACACACAAATTCATGCAAAGAACACACCCTAAGAAGTTAGTTTATATAACCAAGGATGACTGTGCTACTGAGCTCCACAGGACATCTACTATATAAATCCACTCTACCAAGACTGAGAGACATAACAACTCTACCTAATATATAGAAACAAACATAGGGAAGTAGCCAAAATCAGGAGACAGAGAAAAATGTCCCATATCAAAGAACAGAATGAAGCTCCAGAAAACAAACAAACAAACAAAAACTAAGCACAATAGAGACAAGAAATTTATCACATGCAGAGTTAAAAACACTTGTTATAACAATGCTCAATGGACTTAGGGCAAGAATACACGAACTCAGTGAGAACTTTAACAAGAGATTAAAAAAAAAAATGGAGATGAAAAGCCTAATAGAGAGCCAGTCATAAATGAAGAATATAATATTGGAAATGAAGAATATATTAAAGGGAATCAATAGAATGGATGAAATGGAGGATCAAGTCAGCAACATAGAGAATGAGGTAGCAGAGGACACCCAATCAGAACATCAACAAGAAAAAAGAATCCTAAAAAAATGAAGATAGTTTAAGAACCTTCTTGGAAAACATCTAGCTTACCAACATTACATCATAAGGATACCAAGAGGAGAAGAGAGAGAGCAAGGAATTGAAAATGTATTTGAAAAAAAAAAAAATGATAGTAAACTTCCCTAACCTGGTGAAAGAAATAGACCTACAAGCCCAGTAAGTACAGAGAGTCCCAAACAAGCATAATCTGGCTTCAATTTGCCCTGTATCTCTTGCTGAGCATCCCCAAGAATGGCACTAGTGTCATCTGGACTCAATTCATGTCTTGGTCTCTTGAGGCACCTCTAAGCACAGCACTGGTGATGGCCATCTGCAGATTACTTGGTGGCTCTTGCCTATTAGCCACAGGAAGTGCAAAAGATGTTGGTAAACATGGCCTGAAGTGGGACCCCTCCCAGGAGGTCCTGGGGCTGGCATGCCTGGTAGCTGGCTTTGATCTGAGCTGGAGTGACACCTGGGGCTTCATTTAAAGATAACAAACACAAAGGGAAGACTGGGAAGGCACCAGAGCCCTTCTAAAGTGAATTCTACTCCATAGGGTCAAGCCCTCACTGACCAGTCTTCACAATTAATCAGCCCAAAGGTCAATCTCTACCACTGATGTGCACACAGCACCCTAGGCTCAACTAAGTTACTAGGGCACACACAATCAACACAAGGGACACACCCAGAGCACCTAGATCAGGAGATCATGGAAGACTGTGCCACTGGTCTCCACAACACACTTACTACATAAGGCCACTCCACTGAAACCAGGAGACTTAGGAGCCCTACTTAATACATAGAAACAAACACAGGGAGGCAGCCAGAATGAAGACACAAAGAAATATGTCCCAAATGACAGAACAAACAAAGCTCCAGAAAAAAAATCAACAAAATGGAGACAAGAATTTTACCATATGCAGAGTTCAAAACACTGGTTATAAGGATGCTCAATGAACTTAGGAGAAGAATAGATGAACTCAGTAAGAACTTTAAGAGATAGAAAACATAAAAATGGAGATAGAAAATGTAAAAAACAACAAGTCAGAAATGAAGAATAAAATAACTGATATGAAGAATACATTAGAGAGAGTCAACAGTTTAAAGGAAGCAGAGGATCAAATCAGCAATTTAAAAGACAAGGTAGCAAAACAAACAAACAAACAAACAAAAAACAAAAACAAACAAAAAAAACCACCTAATTAGAACATCAACAAGAAAAAAAGTCCAAAAAAATGAGGATAGATTAAGGGGAACAACATCAAGGATAACAACATTTACATCATAGAGATACCAGAAGAAGAGAGAGAGAAAGAAATTTAAAAAAAAAAAAAACTATTTGAATAAATAGTGACAGAAAGCTTCTCTAACCTGGCAAAAGAAATTGACATACAAGCCCAGGAAGCATAGAAAGTCCCAAACAAGATGAACTCAAAGAGGCCCACACCAATTAACATCATAATTAAAATTCCAAAGGTAAAGACAAATAGACAACCTTAAAAGTAACAAGAGAAAAGCAGTTAGTTACCTACAAGGAGGCTCCCATAAGACTGTCAGCTAATTTTTCAACAGAAACTTTGCGGGCCAGAAGGAATCCGTACGAAATATTCAAACTGATGGAAAGCAAGGATCTACAACCAAGATTACCCTACCAGCAAAGCTATCATTTAGAATTAAAGGACACATAAAGAGCTTCCCAGAGAAGATAAAGCCAAAGGTCATCATCACCAAGTTAATATTACAAAAAATGTTGGAGGGACTACTTTAAGACAAAGATAAAAGTATGTATCAAAAATGTGAATAATAAAATGACAATAGCTACATATCTATCAATAAGTACTTAAAATTAAAAAAATAAAAATAAAAATAAATGTTCCAATCAAAAGACGATGTGGCTGAATGGACAAGAAAATAAGTCCCTTACATATGCTGCCTACCAGAGACTCACTTCAGACCAAAAGACACACACAGACTGACAGTAAATGGATAGAAAAAGATATTTTATTAAAAAGGAATTTTTAAAAAGCTAGAATAGCAATACCTATCCCAGGCAAAATAGACTATAAGTCAAAGGCTGTAACAAGAGAAAAAGAAAAACTCAGTTATCCCACTTCTGAGTATTTATTCAAAAAATTAAAAATGATACTTTGAAGGGACATGTGAATCCATATTTTCATTGCAGCATTATTTACAATAGCCAAGATATGGAGGCAACCTGGAAGTCCATCAATAGATGAATGTATAAAAAAGAGGTGGTACACAATTATAATGGAATATTAATCAGCCAAGCAAGCAAACAAACAAACAAACAAACAAACAAATAACATCTTGCCATCTGCAACAACATGGATGAACTTCACAAGTTTTGTTCTGAGTAGATTAAGTCAGATAGAGAAAGGCAAATGCCATATAATTTCACTTACATGTGGAATTCAAGAAACAAAATATCCAATAAAACAGAAAGAAACTCATAAATACAGATATCATTTTGAGGGTTGCCAGATAGGAGGGGCGTTAGAGGGAGGTGAAAAATAGGAAGGGATTAAGAAATACAAATTGTTATTTACAAAATAATCATATGGGTATAATGTATAGCATAAGAAACATAGTAAATAATATTGTAATGACTATGTATAAGGTCAGATGAATACTAGAATTATCAGGGTGATCACTTCATAAGTTATATAAATGTTTAATCACTATATAGTACACCTGAAACCAATATAATATTGTAGGCCAAATAAACTGAACAACAAAAATATTAAAAAATAGTAACAGTAAAATATTTGAAAATAATTTTTTTAAATTGCCAGATATCACAAAACAATATAAAGCTTTAATGTTATTCCCATAAAAATCCCCATGGCATTTTTTTTAAAGAAATAGAAGACCCCAAATCACCAAAGCGATCCATAGAAAAAGAAATACAAGACTGGAGGTATCACACTGCCTGAATTCAAATTATACTACAATGTGACAATAATTACAACAGCATCATATTGCCAGAGAAACAGACCAATGGAACAGAATTGAGAGTCCAGAAATAAACCCTCATATATATGTGTAAATAATTTTTGACAAAAAAGCCAAAAATATACAATGGAGAAAGGAAAACCTCTTCAATAAATGTGTTGGAAAAATTGGAAAGCCACATGCAAAAGAATAAAACTAGACTACTATCTGTCACTATACACTGAATTTAACTAAATATGGATCAAAGACCTAAATATAAGACCTGAAACAATAAAATACAAAGAAGAAAACATAAGTACTAAACTTATGGTCTTTGGTATTTGAGAGTATTTTATGAATTTTACCTCAAAGGAAAGGAAACTACAAGCAAAAATAAAGGAATAGGACTATATCAAAATAAAATGCTTCTGCACAGCAAAAGAAACCATCAACAAGACAAAGAGGCAACCAACTAAATGGGAGAAAGTATTTGCCAACAATGCCTTTGATAAGGGTATAATATACAAAATCTATAGAGAATTCATAAAACTTAACAACAACAACCAAAACAAAAACAATCCAATTAAAAAATGACAGGGGACCTGAACAGACACTTCTCCCAAGAATACATACAAATGGCCAACAGACAGGAATAGATGCTCAACTACACTAGCTAATCAGGAAATGCAATTTAAAGCCACAATGAGATTACCACATTGCACCTGTTAGAATGGCTATTATCAACAAAACAAGTAATCACAAATGTTGGAGAGGTTGTAGAGAAAAAGGAACCCTCAGCACTGGTGGTGGGAATATAAATTGGTCCAGCCACTATGGAGAACAGTATGGATATTTCTCAAAAAATGAAGAATCGAATTACCATATGACCCAGCAATTCATCTTCTGTGTATCTACCTGAAAATTAAAAACAAACAAAAACAAACAACAACAACAAAAAAAAAACATTTATCTGTAAAGATATATGTATCCCTATGTTCATTTCAGCATTACTCATGGTGGTCAAGAGATGGAATCAATTGAAATGTCCTTAGGTAGAAAATGGGATAAAAGAGATGTGGTACATATATACGATTAAATATCACTCGGCCATAAGAAAAGATGAAATACCGCCATTTACAACAACATGGATTGATGTTGATTATACCATGCTAAGCAAAATAAGTCAGACATAAAGATGCAAGAACCACATGATTTCACTTATATGTGGGATATAAAACTAAAAGCAATGAAGAACAACAAAAAAACTTACTGACACAGACGGCAATTTAATAGCTACTAGAGGGAAAGTGGGGTGGGGGGGTGTAGAAAAAGATAAAGAAAGGGTAAATGGTGATAGAAGGAGATTTGAATTTGGGTGGTGAACACAAAATCAATATACAGATGATGTATTATAGAGTTGTATACTTAAAACCTGTATAATTTTATTAACCAATGCCGCACTAATAAATTTAGTAAAATTTAAAAAATAGATAAAAGCAGATTGTACAAAAAAAATAAATGTCATTTTTAGACGAATGTCATTAAATCCTTGAGCTATAGAAAGACAAGTTAGGGTTTAACAAAATAAAAGTTAGTATCTTTTTATTAATTGGTTAGTATTTGAGATCGATATTTGATGTCTTATGAATAATAATAAAGTAGACATTTAATACACTTTATAATATATTATTTTATTTCATTTATAATCAAGTAATATCAAGTGATAAGTTATTTTTGAAATTTTTGTGTTTTCATTTAATTATAAATAAATACACACACACATGCACATATATATATATGTGTATATATATATCTTTTTATTATACTTTCAGAAAGAAAAGTTTTAGAAAAGCAATTTTCACATTTTTTCCCTCCAACACAGGAACATAATACCTATGTCATTATATTTTGGGTAGAAATTAGTTATCCTCTAAAAATATAGTACAGAATCAATAAAAATTAGCGTACAAAATAAATTTAATATATTACTCTAAAGAATTATAAATGTCTTTAACACCTCTCAGAACTTACACTACCCTCAATATTTGTGTTGATATAGAAAGGAAATGAAAATTTGACAAACAGTTAAAGAAATAACCTTTGCAAATTATTTTGAGTATTAATTTAATATTCATTAGTTTATATCACAGCAATAAAGCTTTTATTTGTATTTTTATTTTTATGAATATAATCAACATTTTCCTTTTTCTACTTGTAATTGAGAAATTGCATTTTTAATGCTTTTTATGGCAAAATATTAGATTAATTCTATGGCAAGTTCTGAAAGATATTTTTTTTCATTATCAATTCTGGTTTTCTTTATTGCAGAATTATAGATATGAATAACACTAGTTGAAGGGAGTCATATAAAACAGTGAGCATAATATAGAATGTTTTCATGTTCATAGAATAAAGTATAAATTTCAAGAAAAATTCAGTTTAATTTTTACATTTCTCTTTGAATGTGGGAGATAAAGGATAGTTAATGTCAGGAAATGAGACACAAATTTGATTTGCTGCAACTATGAGAGGTGGTCTTTCTAACTTGCCAGTGAATAATTTTAATAAAAAGAGCTGAAACCCTTTTTTAAATCGTTTAAGGTAAATTTTACTTGAGATAAAGTTAAAACAGTAATAGTTGCATAAACAGGTAAGTATATTTTCTGCAAAGTTTTGTAGTAATTACTTAGCCAGTCTACAGATATGTAATGCATATTAATTTTCCAATATTTCATTGGACGGCTAAGTCATTGAAGAAAAAAATTAAAACAATATTTTTAAAGCAAATGTTATTTTACTCATTGATCATTTTTATTCCTTGTCCACATTTCTAGTATACTTTTTCAACTGTTGTTGTAACAGTAGTGTGATAATATAGTTTAAAAAATAACAGATTTTCTACCCTCAAGGACATTTACAACCTTTTAAAATTAGAATTAAAAGAGAAAAAGCTATTCTGCTTGCTTCATTTCCTGTAGCAACATGTTTGAAGCTGTGATTAAAAAATTTATTAAATCACTGTCAATTAGCTAAATTGATGAGAATGTCTGACTGCACTGAGAAGCTGGATTTCTACAGCTGAGCATACTAAATGATCATCAGCTCATTTTAAAGCAAGAAAATTAGGCTCTGAGTGAAAGAAAGGCACCAACCAAAAAAGAGAAAACAAGCATGTATATGTTAGCATGTTATTAGAAGTCATGTATTAAATAAAAGTACTTAACTGCACAGGAAATGTTTTTTAATTTCTTTTTTTTAAACTGTGAACAAAGGTTGTATAAGACCCACCTATTGTGTATGTGTATAATGGAAACGGAAACCTTTCCTATTATGCTGAACATCTAAAAATAAAAATGGTAGAGTTAATGGTATTTTACTCATTATTAACATTAGTAGAATTTTAGCAATTATTTTGCCCTTCTATTGTAAAGTAGTATTTTTAATATTGTGTTGCAAATTGGTGAGCTTTCCATAGAAAGACAAAAATATTTCTAAAGAACTCTAGGTCATGTTTTTGAGCAACTCTAGGTCATCATTTTCACTTAATATTTTTATAAACAGAAATGAAACAATTTATTCATCATTAGTTGTTGTTTTGTTTTTTTTTTTACCCATGATTCAAGATGATTTGAATTTAACTATCAACTCTTCTCTCTGATCCCCTTGTGACCACTATGAATATTTTTATGAGTCTCTTAGCTAGCTTTAGAGTGGTCTGCATCAACAGAACAAAATTATATAATTGGCTTATATTTATTGAGTCTCAACAAGACTGGGGGCCAAGAATAAACTGGAACTGAAAATTGGCATTGGTATTTCTTTTGTAGATAATTAGCTGGGGGCCAATTATTTTGATAGACTGCTTTCTGCTATCCTTTGGGGCTTCCGCTATAGAAAGATTAGTCTATTAATGAAGATCTGTGTTCCCTGTGTCCACCATACATCTTCTCCTATTCCCATTTTGAGATATGAGAATATCAAAAATAAATTAAGCTATGCAATTTTACAGAGAGTGGTTAACTTCACAGAAAAGAATGCATTATTTTCTTACCACTAATATATGTGCACACACATACAAACACAGAGAAAAGACACACACACATACACAAAAGAATGTCTGTAGACTAGAGGGTAAGATAGAGGTATACACACATATGTATGCATGTGTGTGTGTATGTATGTGTGTATAATCCTATTTTCTGGATATGAACAAAAAGGACACTCTTATATTTGGAGATGGGGTACAACTTTAACATATTTCATAAGAGTTGACTCAGATTTGTGCTCTCCAATAAGTAGCCACTGATTTTTAAATTTCAGAAATAAATCAAGAGAGTTCCAAGTGTGATACCTAAAAGAAATGCAATACTTAAGGATAAAATCACAAATAGCTACAAATATGAAAATGAAGTAATTACATAAATATGGTGAAAGAATTATGATAACTATTGAGAAATTTTTCAATACTGAAAATGATTATATATTGAAAAGAGCTAAATTTAATTTTTACTAAATCAAGTGTCAGAATGACAAAACAGCATTTTTATGGGAAACTGTAGACAATCCAAGGTGTTTAATATAAATTTATAACCCAAATATTGACTATTAACACAGCACTATATTTTAAAAAATGCAATAAATAATGTATTGGTAACATCATAGCCTGCCCTGTCCATGACCAGTAACAACCTTCTTAAGATTGTATGAATATACAAATAAGATAATAAAACTAAGAAATTTGGAATTTTTAGACACAGTTCTAAGAGTAGCAAAGCTGTGAAAGAACTACTACTGCATTGCAATATATTGAGGAATAAATTTTCTAAGAGATTTTTCTCTTCTCAGAGAATTTGTTCTGTAATTTAAGCAATGTACTCCAAATTGTTAGTTTCAAGGTTTAAATTAAAAACTTTTTTTATCTAAGATTTTAAAAGCAATCTGTTAAAATATCATGTAAGAAAGCTATAGGCCAGTATCTCTCATGAACATGGATTAAAAAATCCTAAATAAAATACTGGCACATCAAATACAGCAATCTATTAAAAGGTTATACACTACGATCAAGTGAGCTTCATTCCAGAAGCACATAGATGGTGCAACATATGCAAATAGATTACTGTGATCACCACATAAATAAAATAAGGAATAAAAATGATAAACCAATAGATGCAGAAAAAACATTCGATAAAACATTATGATCAAAATGTATAATAAAATGTGTATAGAAGGAAATTACCTCAAAATAATAAAGGCCATATATGACAAGCTTTCAGGTAATATCATACTTAACAGTGAAAAACTAAAGACCTTTGCTTTAAGATCAGGAACAAGACAAGGTTGTCCACTATCACCACTACTATTTGATTTTGGAAGTCCTAGTGAGTGCAATCAAGCAATATAAAGAAATAAAAGGCATCCAAATAGAAAATAAAAAAGTCAAACTGTCATTATTTGCAAATGATATGATTCTCTACATAGAAAACCCTAATGGCTCCACTCAAACACCACTAAAAGTTAAAAAAAAAATACAGTAAAGTTTCAGGATATAAAATCAATGTTCAAAAATGTATAGCATTCCTATAGTCTAATAATGAATTGTAAGAAAAAGAAACTTAAAAATTTATTTTGCAATTGCAACAAAAAGAATAAAATACCTAGGAATTAACCTAATAAAACATGTGAAAGACCTATAAAATGAAAATTATAATACTGTATTAAAAAATGAAGAAAGCACAAAGAAATGGTAAGATATTCCATGTTTTTGAATTGGAAAAATCAACATAGTTAAAATGGCCTTATTACCTAAAGCATTATACAGATTTAATGCAATCCCCATAAAGATCACATCAACATTTTTTAAATAAATAGAAGAAAATCATCAGATTTGTGTGGAAGCTCAAAAGACCCTGAATAGCCAAAGCAATCCTGAGAAAAAAAAAGAAGGCTGGAGGTATCACGTTGCCGGACTTGAAATTATACTACAAAGTGACAATAATCAAAATGGCGTGGTATTGGCAGAAAAACAGACTCACAGACCAGTGGAACAGAATCGAGAGTCCAGAGGTAAAACCATGTTTATATGGGCAAATAATTTTTGAAAAAGAGTCCAAAACAAAGTGGAGAAAAGAAAGCCTCTTTAATAAATGGTGCTAGGAAAACTGGAAAGCCTCATGCAAAAGAATGAAATTAGACTGTTGTCTATCGCCATATACTAAAATTAACTTAAAAGGGATTATGGACCTTAATATAAGATCTCAAACAATAAATTTCATAAAAGAAAACATAGATACCAAAGTCATGGACCTTGGATTTAGAGAGCATTTTATGAATTTGACCTCGAAGGCAAGGGAAGCAAAATCAAAAATAAAAGAATGGGACTATATCAAACAAAAAAGCTTCTGCAAGCAAAATAAACTATCAACAAGATAAAGAGCAAACCATCCAAATAGAAAAATATATTTGCAAGCAACATCTTTGATAAAGACATAATATCCAAAATATACAAAGAACTCATACAACTCAATAATAACAAAAAACAAAACAAAACAAAACAAAACGATTCAATCAAAAAAATGAGCAGAGGACCTGAACAGACCCTTCTCCCAAGAAGACATACAAATGGCCAACAAACATGAAACGATGCTCAACATCGCTAGCTATTAGGGAAATGCAAATCAAAACCTCAATGAGATATCATTTCACACCTGTTAGAATGAATGTTACCAGCAGGACAAATAATAACAGGTGTTGGAGAGTATTCAGAAAAATGGGAACCCTCATGTTCTGCTGGTGGGGCTGCATATTGGTAGAGCGACTATAGAAAACAGTATGGAGGTTCCTTGAAAAACTAAGAGTTGATCTACCATATGATCCAGCAATCCCTCTACTGTGTATTTATCCCAAAGACTTGAAAACCCATAAGCCAAAAGATATTTGCACACCGATGTTCATAGCAGCATTATTCACAGTGGCCAGGACATGGAAGCAACCAGTGTCCAACGTTAGATGATTGGATAAAGAAGCTGTGGTAAATATACACAATGGAATATTACTCAGCCATTAGAAGAGATGAAATACTGTCATTTGCGACAACATGGATGGACATTTAGATAACCATGCAAAGAGAAATAACCCAGGTAGAAAATGTTGAAAACTACATGATATCACTTATATGTAGGATATAAATCTAAAAGCAACAAACAAACAGGACAAACAAACAAAAATTCATGGACATGGACAATAGACTACTGGTTACCTGAGAGTGGGGAATGGAGGATGGGATCAAGATGGGGTTAAAGGGGTCAAATATGTGGTGACAGAAAGAAATCTAACTATGGGTAGTAAACACACAATGCAATATATATGCCTTATTGTGGAATTGTATACCTGAAACTAACTGGAATTTGTTAACTGTCAGCATAATAAAAATAAATTAATATAAACAAATAAATAATAAATAAAATTGTAAAAAATGAAAAAGTTTCACCCAATTGTTCATCAGAGATTGTATATTAAAATCACAATGAGGTGTCAGTACATATGTACAAGAATGACAAAAATTAAACTGACAATCACAAGTTTTAATAAGTATGTACAACTGAAACTTTTTAACACTGCTAATGAGGAGTATAAATTAATGCAAACTCTTCGAAACCTTTAATAGTATCTACTAAAGCTGATTATATGTATTAGTCTGCTGGGTCTGCCATAACAAAATACTATAGACTGCATGACTTAAACAAGAAAATTTATTTATCATATTTCTGGAGACTGGGAAGTCCAAGATCAAGGTGCTTGCAATTTTATAAAACAATATAAAAATTTTAGGATTTCCTCTTACATTAGTTACAAGGAAAAAATTCACTAAAGTATAATCATAACTGGCCTTATGTGTTATCTGTAAGTATGTTCAGCATAGTTTTTCAAGAAATGTTTAAATTATTCTTCCAAATAAAAAACAATGTTTTAATCTTTTAAAATATTATGATATAACACTGACAAGACTAATATTTTTTAATTGACAAAAGTGTGGAACATTTAGAAGAAATTGGAACTCTCATACATTGCTGGTGAGGATATAAAATGTTAATACAACTTTGAAAACAGTTTTGAAATGTCAAAGACTTCATGGTGTATAAATAATGATAAACTTTTATTAAATTGTGCTATATTATACCTTAAAATATAAATTTATTTTATGTGAATTATACCTCAATAAAGCTGAAGGAAATAGTATGTTTTAACCTCTGGCCATGTTATAACTGTCTGTATGACTTTATACAAATTATTAGAGCTTTTTTACTGTACTGTTATTTAGACAGTATCTCCAACGTCTTTTAAGTTTAAATGTCTGTCCAAATTTGGTAATAAGGCTGATAAAATAAATTAATCTCTTTTGGGTAAGTTTATCATTATCAGATAAAGGGGGAAAATATTTTCAAGCCAAAAACAAAATAGTGTGGGCATTAAAATACTCTTCAAATAAGGATTCGTATAATCTCTGAAAAACAAGAGTAGATAAACCATGCAAACCACATAATTTTTTGAAATTTTTTAAACTATCTCATTTCTAAATTAAAATATTTCAAAAGAAATTGTTGAGACTCTGGTCAAATATATTGTACTTGCATTGAAAATAGATGAAATTGTAATTTTGTTAAAATTTACTAATGACACTGTTTTAGTTTATAATTTCTATGTCATATTTTTTCATATATAATTTTCGTTAACTTATAGTGAAGAGTAAAAAACTTTTTTACAATTTAATCCCATATGTTAAGAATATGTATTAAGAATAGAAGTAATATTTTTTGGTGGTATCCATGTGTCCAACAACCTACCTAATGGAATTTATTTTATTATGGTTAATAGGAAATACTCTTAGTTTGGTTTTCGTTCATATTACTCTATAAATCATGTCAAGGTCTTGTTGATATTGAGTTAATTTTTTGTTAATTAAAATAAGGTTCACTGTGTTTTTCTCAGAGCTAGTTTTGCTTTTCCATTTAGACTGAGGAAATTGAGAACATATAGCCTTAATCTTTTCAAATAATATTGTGACCTAAAGCTAAGTGTTGTTCTCCTAATAAACAGTTCATTTTGTTTTTATTTATTATCACTTTGATGTACTTGTGATAGCAAACTAAAATATGCAATATCCTTTGAGATTTGTGTTATAAAATTGCAAACATTTATCTTTAAATGTATTATTTAAAAGGAAAACTTGGAAAAAGGGCCAAATTTTCTTAGCTACTTTGAATATGTAGCATCAACACGTTAAGAAAATCTCAAGGTAAATAACTTGCATAATGATCATCTTCCCTTTGAAAGTTAGTATTTGTCTCCAAAGCAAATAAGATAAATACCTCTAAAAGCATTGTACTTTGTAGGATACAATATATGTGGGTTTTCTGTCTCAATGTTTTTACTTGTTTCTCTTTTCATTTTCTCCTGTATTTGGTTCAAATTGTCACTAAATATCTTTTATTCTAACTCTTCTTATTAAAAGTGACTCAGTGCTTTGTAGAAGAGAACTCATTCGGTGAATGTGATTCTTCCTAATATACCTTGTTTAGTAGCGCAAACTCATATTTTAGGTCTAAATATGCAGTCATTCTAAAGCAATAATATAGAAGTAGCTAAGACTGAGAATCACAGCTAAATCTACCTACAACTACTTTATTTCAATTTGTTTAGAGATATTACTTATAAATAAATTCTTCACATACTCTTCCAACCTTTCATTGATTTTCAACAATTCTTTGCCTTAGGGGCATATTATTCATATCTACTTTCAAGATATTCTTATTCCATTACTCACTCAATGACTAATTTGTTATAATACTAAGTTCCATCCATTTTAAGTGATTCATGTCTGATAGGTACTTCACAAACATGACTAACAATTCTGCCATAACATCAGGAAAAATAATTCTGAAATGCTGGCATTATCTCATGTATCTGATTATTCTATAGGTTAAGATGGCAGAATTTTTTTTGGAATATCTTCCTGGCATGTAAATGGCAGCAATCCTAATAACTCCTATAACAAACAGAAGATCAATCTACATCATTAAGAGTCTGCTTTTAGAATCCAAGGTCTACTATAAAAAATAGAGAGAGAGGTATGAGACAGTTAAAATATGTTCAAAAAACAAAAAATTTAATAGTGTATTTTGAAAATAATTCCAATTAAGTGATAGAGAATTATAGTACAATGCATCCTTGATTGATAAAGGAAGATGGCATTGGTAGAACATGAAGACAAGCAGAAAATAATGAAACCTAAGATTAAGAAACACAGAAATAACAATTTGATTACAATAGTCAATGATATTACTATGTAAATTAAGATAAATTAATTAATCCACTCAATACCATGAATAGTTTATTTGGGCAGACAATCGTGATGCTTACTGCCTGATGGAAAAAAAAAAAAAATCAACCACAGTTTTAATTTGTCCACGTATTCATGTAAAGTCTTTAAATAAGGGACAGATTCTAAGCAGCTCTCACTATTCCAACTTAAAATGCATTGCATTTTATAATGTAGCATAGAATAATTAGCGAGCTTGAGAAATAATCAAAGACTAGCAAAGATGTCCAATTTAATAAGACTGATATAATTGCCTTGTGAGCTACACAGTATTCCTCTTGAAAAAGAAAAACAAATCTTGAGTTGCCTCTTAAATAAATAAATTTTAATATTAGTTACATGCTTTAGGGCAAGCATATACCAACATGTTTATCAGTGGTCTTTGTTAAAATATATTTATATTTTATTTTTTTTTTTATTCACTGGAGCTGTCTGTAGCAATAACTTGTTCTTTTTTTTTCTTCCTTGCCAAATTAGAATTAAAAGTTCTCCTTTAAAAGAATCTTCTAAAAATATTCGACCATAGTTTAAAATAATTGTTATCAGCCTTATAAGGACGCCATTTTTATACTTTTCT